>NC_056725.1:402364507-402377007 GCF_019279795.1 Protopterus annectens
AACTTATTCAAAAATAGATAGGGTCTTTATTTCTAACCAGATGGTAACAGATTTAATTAATTCCAAAATCATTTCATGTCCTATATCTGATCATAATTCAATTGTTTTGAATTCATGATAAAAATACTCATAATGTTCAGATCAAAAGGATACCAGCATACTTAACTCAACTAAAAGACTATAAAGAATATATACTTTCAGAAGTAAAACATTTTTAGACATAAATAACACTCCTGAAGTCTCCATTGTTTATGTTTGGGATGCCTTCAAATCATATCTATATGGACAAAGTATCAGATGGTATAATAATAAAAGGAAATCTTGGGATAAGGAATTGTTAGATATTCAAAGTAAATTAGACTCTTATAAACATAATAATAAAGAAAATATTATGGACAAGAAAGTTATTGAAGAAATAAACAAACAAAATGAGAAATACAAAGAAATTTTAACTCATAAAGTTAAAATAACTTTAGAGAATACAAGTTTTGTCTTATTCAATAAGCCCCAAATACTTACATAGACTTAAAATAAAACAAAAAGGTTGAATAAACAAAACCATATCAAAGAAATCTTTTCTCTAAGGAAAAGAAGAATGTTTCTAGTATACCAGAAATACTAGATGAATTTAGAAATCACTTTCACAAAATTAACCATAATAATATTAACATGGAACCTAAAGATAAAATAAAGGAGTTTATAACCACAAATATGAATAAAAGCTTAATAAACAACAGATTAATCTATTGGACAAGAGTATTTCATATACAGAAGTTATTACACAAATAAATAAGCTTAAATCGAACAAAGCACCGGGTAATGATGGTATTATACCAGAGATATATAAAATCCTTTCTAAAAATACATATTCTTTAATACATAAGGTTTTTATTTTGGCCCAAACTGAGTTAATAACCCCCCCCATCTTGGCAATATACATTTATTTCGCCAATTTTAAAACCTAATAAAGATCCAACTAGATGTTCTTCATATCGGCCCATCTCATTACTTAATGTTGATTATAAAATGTTTATGAATATCTTTGCTGATAGATTGAAGACAATCATTCCAGACATTATAGATATAGATCAGACAGGCTTCATTGTAAATAGAAATACTTTTGATAATATAAGAAGAACTTTAACATTAATAGATTTTACAAATAGGAAAAAGAAAGATTTAACACTTATTAGTCTTGATATAAGTTCAGCATTTGATTCAGTAAGTTGGGACTATCTGTTTACCTTAATGAAGTGCACAAACTTCTCGGATGCATTTGTAAATCTAATTGAACATTTATACAAAGGAATGTTGGCTTATATTAAGGTAGGAACATATGTTTCACAAAAAATACCCATTCTTAAAGGTACAAAACAAGGATGTCTACTTTCTCCACTATTATTCACTTTAATAATGGAGCCTTGGGCTAATTTGATCAGAAACAGTACTGATATAGAGGGTTTTGAAATACATGAAAATACAACATCCAAAATTCAACTTTTTGCAGATGATGTTCTAATTACATCAGCAGGATCTAATTCTTCTATACAGTCTCTATTTGATAACATGATGAATTTTAAAAGTATTTCTGGTTTAATATTCAATGAAGAAAAAAATAAAATACTACCTATATATATATATACACGAAAAATATTCTCATTAGTGATTTTACTAAATATGTACCCAATTCAGGTCAGATAACTTATTTAGGTATAATACTATCTAAAGATGTTAAATCTATTATATATAATAATTATAATACCTGTTTTCTTAATATACAAAATCTTTTTAATACCTGGAATAATATGTTTTTTACTATGGAGGAGAGACTTACAATTATTAAAATGATGATATTCCCCAAGATTTTATACTTAATACAATCAATAATACTTCCACCTACAAAAATAATTATCAAGAAACTGAACACACTAATGTTAAATTTCTTATGGGCACCTAATAGACATAGGATTGCATTAAAGAAACATACTAATAGCTGGTCTCAAGGGGGTATATCTTTTCCAGACTTTAATTTATATACTATCTCTTCTATTGTAAAAGTTATTACTTTATTAATAGATCTGTCATATGTCACAAAATGGAAAGATTATTGGGAGCTAATTAGTATACACTTCATGAAAATCTCCTTAACACATAAAAACATGATTGTAAATAACTCCATGTTATGGTTACTAAAGGAATTTTGTACTTCACCTATTACACCTAAACATATGGTTTGCTACCCATTAAATATTATTATTAGTTATCGTAACTTTATATTCATGCACCCTAAGTATAGGGAATGGAATTTTATTGTATTTCCTATAATGTATACTCAGGGTATGCTTTTGTCATCTACATCTGAAGGAACTCATTTAGCTATAGATAATGATCTAAAGTACTGGTATCAGTTGATATCTGATAATAAAGTTAAAAATCTAGATTTTTAAAACAAGAATTTGATCTAAGAGAAACTTGCTGGTTAGAGGTTCAGACCTTTAGACAACATCTCATTAATAAAATAGATTTAATGTCTATAACTGTTAAAGAATCTATTCCAACACTGATTGATTACTTGATATTAAATTTACAACATAAAGTTTCTGATAAAGGTAAACTTTCATACATACATAAAGTTATCAGACAAGAAACTTTTACAGTGTAGATTCATACTGGAATTATTTCACTTCTATTAATGGGGACCCACCAAATCAACAAGATAAACAATATATATTGGAATCTGCTTATAGAACTACATCTTCCATTGTCTGGAGACTTTATACATGGAAATTTTTACATAGATCTTTTTATACACCTTTGATGATGAATAAAATAAATAATAAAGATAATCTATGTAAGAGATGTAATGTAGAAATTAATGCTGACTGGGCTCATATGTTTTATGACTGTATAAAATTGAAAGAATACTGGAAGTCAATTAATGAATTTTTGCAGGCTCTTTTACAGATAATTTCATTATTTCTAAATCTCTTATATTATTCAACACACCTGTACCTCAAAGTGTTAAAAATGTTAAGCTTCCCTTGTTATGGTCTATTCTAGCAGTGGCTAGGAAAATAATAACTAGAAATTGGATTTCAGATACACCTCCTCCGTTCAATGAATTTAAAAATGTTATGAATATAGTGTGCCATATGGAAATAAACACAATTAGGACTAGAACAAATAGAAAAACATCTTATTTTATTGTATGGGATAATTTACAAAATTTGTTAAAAAAATTTTAATTTCAATAGCATGGTATTTTAGTTTAATTAATTGATCTGATTGTAGTGGATGTCTTTGTAAATACTTTAGTTGTTTTGTTGAATATTATAATAATTCCTATTTTTAATTACTTGTATAAAATTGTTATGATATTTCTCTTATATGTTAAAACAATAAACCTGTTTTTGAAAAAAAAAAAAAAGTGAGGAAATACTTCCACCTGAATACAACATCCTTCGCATAGACAGATTGTCCAAAAAAGGAGGTGATGTAGCATTGATATTTAAACACCACCTCAATATTCAACTCCTGGACTCATCTGTCCCTCACCACAACAATGAAGAAATCATTTATGCCAATCTCACACTAAACCCAAACAAAACAATAAATATCATAGGATGCTATTTCTTACCAGGGCAAAATATTACACCCCTAGAAAATCACCTGAGCTGGGCTACTCTATCTCTATCCCAGGAAACCATCATTCTCGGTGACTTTAACATCAACTGGCTAGCCTGTAATAACAGTCTCCCAACCATTCACTTTAATCTCCATGGGTTCACTCAACTCATTCAATCCCCGACCCGAATCAGCAAAAACCCTAACAATCATACATTACTTGACTGGATCCTAGTCAACAAAGCCCCTCACTCTTACCTAGCTGGCTGCTTACCTGACAGTCTTAGTGACCACTCCCCCACTTTCCTAATTCGGCACCACACATACAGTCTCAAGCCCATTATCCACAGGCAAATATGGAACAAGTCCAACTTCAACCCCAACTCCTTCATCTCCTCCCTGCAAAAAATTAATTGGTCACCACTAAAATACCTAAACCTAGATGAGGCTACCCACTTCTTCAACAGTACCTTCCTCTCCATCCTAAACACCCATGCTCCTGTAAGAAATGCCTAAGTCAGATCCAGGCATGCCCCATGGTTACAAAAGACCACCAGAACCCTAATGAAATCCAGAGATAAGGCTTGGGAGCACTGGCAACTAACAAAAAGTAACTCTGATAGGCAATCATTCCTTGAACTGCACAATAAAGCCAAAAAGCATATAAAATTAGACAAATCCCACTACTATAAATCCACCCTAAACTCTATCAGCCACAACCCTAAGCAATTCTGGTCCACTATTAACACTATCCTCCACCCAGGGAAGGTTGATACCCCCCAAGCCGTCCATTCCCCCTTCCTCCAACAGTATTGCTGAATCCTTCAACAAACACTTCACCGAAACTATAACATCTCTAAACAAACACCACTTCCCTACAACAGCCCCCCAACTCCTAACCCTAAACCCCCATTCCTCTTTTCTTCTTCATCTCAGTACCGTCCTCCAACATAAAAAGACTATTGTCAAAACTTAAACCCACCAAACTCGCAGCTGACAACCTCCCCTCTGAATACTTGAAAAGTGCAGCTGATACACTAGCCTACCCAATTTAATTTCTAATTAACCATTCCATAACAGAAGGCTATGTTCCCTAGATATGGAAAATATCCCACATCATTCCCCTCCAAAAGGCACCCCCTCCACCGACCTCTCCAATTACTGCCCCATTGCTATTCTCTCCCTTCTCTCCAAGATACTTGAAAAATGTATCAACACCCAGGTCTCCAACTACCTCCTAGCTAATAATCTCCTCTCCAAAACCCAACATGGTTTCAGACCATATCACAGCACCTCTGCTCTGCTCTCCTTCACCAACACTATACTTCATCACAAAAACAATGGCCTCTTCTCTACTGCCATATTTCTAGATCTCTCAAAGGCCTTTGGCATGGTATCTCATGAGCTACTACTCTCTACTCTCCCCAACCTCTCCTTCTCACAATCAGCCTGCAACTGGTTCTACATGGATGCCAGCAATCAGTAATCTGGGATGATAACATATCACCTCACCTCCCAGTTACTCTAGGAGTTCCCCAAGGGTCTGTCCTTGGCCTTCTGCTATTCTCACTTTTCATTAACAACCTACATACTGCCACCACACAAGCATCTCTTATACAGTACGCAGATGATTCTACTCTCATATGCTCTGCTCCCACTGTACCAGAACTACAACAAATCACACAGGAATAATTCTCTTCTGTAGAAAGCTGGCTATTCAATGTTCAGCTCCTACCCAAGTAAGACAAAACTTCTCCTGTTACAACCTTCCAAAGCCACCCAAAACACCCCCCACTTCAATATTCTTGCCAAAGATAATACCATCATCTCTCCATCAGTGCACACAAAATTACGCAGTGTGGAAATAGACAACAAACTTAGATTTGACACCCACATATCTCTCACAATAAAAAAAGTTCACAAGAAACTTGGTGCATTATATCGAAGCCGTCAATTCCTAACCAAAGCAGATATAATCTCCATAGCCAATTCCCAGCTAATCCCCACCCTACTCTGTGCATCTCCCATACTTGCCAACCTTAAACAGACAGACCTACACAAGTTGGATTCTTGTTATAACAAAATTGCTAAATTTGCCACTGGAACCTCCTACCGCAGCCATCATTGTATCTCCCTTAAAGAACTAAACTGGCGAGAACTCCCACAACTCCTTCACTTTAACCAACTCACCCTCGCTCATAAACTTGCTAACCACCCCCTTAACATCCCTTCCCTTCAAACCCTTCTCCAACCCTATCACCCCACTAGGCCCCTAAGATCAAGCAACAAAAATCAACTCACTGTTATCAAACCCAAAAACTCAGCAGGAGAAGCCATATTTTCATATACAATATCTAAACTTTGGAACAATTTTCCACCCTCTATAACTACTCTACCTTCCAGCAGCCTTTCAAGACTGCGCTCAAATTCCACTTAAATTTGTACTGGCTTTGTCCTTGGTCTACTCCAGACTAACACACCCACCCTTACCCCCCCCCACCTAGACTCTTAACACAACTATACTATCGCCACTACTAACCACAGTCAGAAATTGCTAGTTGTCTTTACATACTTTAACATCTTGTCTGATAACTTTGTTACTAATATTATAAGTGAGAAGAAACTATCTTAACTTGCACCATTTACTGTATATACTGTTGATAATCGAGTTCCTATTAGAACGATGAAAACACATTCTGTCAAAAGCATTTTTGTCAACACATAATGAGCGAACAGACAAAACAGCGAAGCGGCTGTTCAGCAAATTCTTTCCCTGGGAAAGAAGTCGCTTGACGACTTTGTTGCTTTGCCGTGTTCTGCACTGTAGTGTGGTCCCTTGTCTGGTATAGCTCCCGAGTGTGAATATGCAACAGTTACTGACCGTAGGGTTAGGGTGCGGGATAAGGTAAGTGCATATGTATGAAAGTGTTTAATGTTTTTTTTTTTTTGTATTAGATGTATGGTTGAGTTACGTGTGTATGTGTTTTCAGCTGTTTACCTTTGTTTTGGAGGGTAGAATTAGGGTTAAGGTAAGTATGTATGTGTTTAGAACTGTTTACGTAAATGTGCAAGAGTTACTGACCTTAGGGTTAAGGTGCGGGTTAAGGTAAGTGTATATGTTTTAAAATGTTTACTTTTTTTTTCTGTTAGATGTATGGTTGGGTTACGTGCATATGTGTATTTAGTTGTTTACTGTTTTTTGGTGGGGGTACAATTAGGGTTAGGGTACGTGTGTATGTGTTTCAAAGTGTTTAATGTTTTTTTTTTTGGTTGGAACAGCAATTTCTTTCCCTAGGAAAGAAATCGCTGTTCTGTGATGTCATTTTCAGCTTTCACTGAAAATGTGTCGATGAAATATCATTCGCTGTTTTCAGCATTCATTGTTTCAATTTAGACCCTTTATAATCAATATGTTGTTACTGTATTAAAGCCAACAACCTGTAATGTTGTTTACTATTGCTGCAACTTTGTATCTCTATTTATCATATACATGATGTGGAGCTTTTCTCCCGTGGCATCCGTTGTAAAAGGACTTACGTCCAGTTAGAATTTCCCAGTAAACAAATGTAAATAAATAAATAAACATATACCTCAGGTATTTGGCTGTGCTAAAATTGTAGTTACAGTAAAATATTTCAATGTTGTTTCTCACAAACAGTACTCATAATAATGCATTCTGACTTGATTTACAAATATCACATTAGTCCTGCAATACTTAAGCAGTGACCAATTATAGGCAGTTATTTTCATCTACAAATAGCCTTTTTACCAAGAAAGCAATTAATGCTATTTTGTGGGCTGTGCACATCTCGGATATCAGACTGTAATAAAATAAAACAAAATAAAATAATAGCTGTACATTGTATTTCAAACAGCTTCATAAATCACATAGCCACACAGCCAGAGCTTTCAATTTCGTAATACAAGAATCAGGGACAAAACCCAAATTAATGGTGAACAAAGGCCCAAAATCATGGGCAGACTTTAAGTATTGTTTCTATATACTTAGAAAGGTGCTAGAATAGCAGATTTTGTACTATCATGCATTTTCTAAAGGGTATGATGTTTGAAACAAACGTGTGTCAATATTTATTAACAGAAGTCCTCAAAAGTTTCCTAGAAAAACATACATTTTACAGTGAACAAACCAAAAATATGTGCTAAAACTACAGACATTCTGCAAGCACCAGGACAGTTGAGAGCACATTCAACTACTCACCAGTCACCCATACAAACACACAAAATGTACTCTAGCAGCTTTCAACCTCTTGGTCCAAGCATAATAGGAGGAAAAAATGTACATATAGCTCTACTATACCTAGCTGCTATAATAACAGGTTTTATATTAGCATGCATTTTCTGAAAGAGACAAAGTCAAATACCTGTATTTATTTAGACACTGCAATCTTCAGCAATTTGCTAGAAAATCATACATTTTATGAGGAACAGACCAAAAATTTAAAGCATTAACATGCAGTTTCTGAAGGATGTGAAATCTGAAATACAAATGTCTGTCATTATTTATTGGCTGCAATCATAGGATCATAGGAGGTAAATAGGCTAATGGCTCCATGACTTTTACAAGACTAGCCATGTTCAATCCATGTTCCCAAGGGGGTCTGGTTCAAGCAGACATTAAAATCAGCACCTACTGCCCCTGTCCAAGGCGGACACAAGTGGAACCCCCAGGGTGAATTTCCGGTTCCCCATCCAGTCCTCCAAATTGCACTTAAATAGGGCCAATGATGGGCTTTGTTTAACATGAATAGGATGTTTGTTTCAAAGGTGGGGCAACCTCTGTTGGACAAATCTGTCTCTCCAGTAAATTCTGCTGATGTCACATACCAGGTTAAGATCCTTTGAGTGAGTGACCCGTGTGCCATTTGACTAGGGAATGTGCAGCATTTCCATCAAAGATGGGTCAGAAATTGCTCTATATGCAAAGCATAGGTCACCTCTAAGCAGTCT
The DNA here is from genome assembly GCF_019279795.1 of Protopterus annectens. Classification (NCBI taxonomy): domain Eukaryota; kingdom Metazoa; phylum Chordata; order Ceratodontiformes; family Protopteridae; genus Protopterus; species Protopterus annectens. The sequence continues at coordinate 402,373,100 of NC_056725.1, forward strand.
GTATGACACAGACTAAAATGACAATAATCTCAGTCTGCCCACTGAATTTTCTTTGTAAGGAACCTTTGTGGTCTCTTCAATTGCTGCAAATGTTTGGAAAGGAACATACCAAAGGGAGCCTTATAGTCTTTGGCTTGATGAAAAAACATTTCAGAGCTTTACCAGAAAGGCTCATCCAGACTCTGCTACACTTTGCTGTGAAGGAAAGGTTAGTTTGCTGTTATTTTTTGTATTTCTGTATTGCCTTTCTATATTTTGAATACTGTAGTTTGTTTTCTTTACCTTGTGTTTTGCTTGTATTCTGTTTTAACAGCATATTAAAACTTCAAAAGAGACCACAGCTCTCTCTGTTCTGAGTCAGGCAGAATTTTTCCCTCCCTCCCACCCATTTAAGTTGTCTTGTTAAATACCACTGTCTTTCTAGTTGCCCGCCTCTTATGTTAATCTGACCATATATCTCATTTCTCTCTACTTTCACTGGCTTATGTGAGTAATCACAAAACCATCACTTTTGAAATCCCACCCCTTCAATTATTTAAATTTATTGGCCATCCTACAGTATTTCATAGTACCAAAATACAAAAGTAACCACCCTTTCAGTCCATCTTGCTGTTTTAAAAATAGTAACTCTCCACTAAACCTTAACTTTTTAAACAGGTAAAACTCAAGTTACCTACTTTCATATCTAACTTCTCTAGTGCACACTGCAGAGTGCATTCTTTTCAATCTTACCTTTAAGCATCCCTGTTACTAGCACTTTCTCTAATACCTAAAAGATCATCTCTACTTGACTCCAAGTAGACTTTTCTCTATCTGTTAAACCTAGCACTTGCTCCTACAGTACTTATTACCTTGATACGGCACTCTTATAGATAGCACCCCAAAAGGCAAACCCCCATTTCTCGGTCACCCACGTCCCCGGAATCTCTTTTAAAGTTTTTGTCTAGTCCTTCTAGCATGTCGAGGGATCAGTTGCTAGTGTCCTCTCCTGCTCAGCTGGTGAACCTGGGAATATTGAGGCAATGTTACAATTGCCTCATGTACACAGACAACCCTCTCCTCCTCCCACAAAACACAAATACATGAGAGATGCAACTATACGGCCAAACTGGAGGCTGAGCTCTCTCAACATAGGACTGGCAAGACCAGTCAGGAGGAGAAGGTTACCACACACACTATAGACCCAGTCTCACATAGTACCATCACAACCTCAAATCATACACATAAACACACAAAGACATACACGGCTCTGATCAAAAATCTACCAAAACAGCAGAGGCCACCAAAGCAGACACCCAAACAACCACCACCTCAGAACACAACACCTGCAACACATAGACCTCACAGTCAGAGTGTCAAACAGTCACAGCCCTTAAGGCCAAACACAATGCCAGACACACTAGTCATTGGTGACTCCATAGTCAGACACACTGACGTCCCGCTCACCAGACTGAGTAAGGAGAAGGTCACAGTAAGATGCCTGTCGGGCCCTAGAATCCACCACATAACGCAAGCACTCAGGTCTCTCAACAGCAGGTACAAATACGACTCAGTCATTGTCCACACTGGTGTAAACGACCTGAGACGTACCTCCTTGGACTACATGAAAAGAGACATTGAGGAGCTCTCTGATTATGTAGCCCAGGCAGGTATGACCCTGACCTTGAGCAGTATCCTACCTTCACCAAGAATGATGCCACAATACAGAGATAAGATGATCAGCTTTAACAATTGGCTTAAACTCTGGTGTCATTCAAAGGGGATCCAATGTCTGTCTGCCTGGGATGACATGCTGGACAAGCCACGCTGCTTCAAGGGATGGCTTGCACCTGTCACCTTCGGATATTGGCAAAGGCTCTTGCCACCCCATAGTGCCTTTTTAGGCAAGGCTCAAATTCTAAACCTACCACCCTAGAACACAAAAAGGAAAAAACTAAGGGTAATGCTGCTCAATGCCAGAAGTCTAAATCTCAAAATGCAAGCAATCGAGGCCCTTCTCAGTATGGAGAACATCGATGTCTGTGCAGTGACAGAAACCTGGTTCAAGGCTCCTGAGAGCACCCCAGCACTATCAGGTTTTACCTCTTATCATGCCCGTTCGGCCCCAAAATCTGGACAATACCAAGAAAGGAGGGGGGGTATCCATATTCATCAAGGACATCCACACCTCAAGACTGGTGGCAACGCACGATGCATCGGAGACCATCCAGGTGCAATTAACCATAGGCAAGACTGCTCTGCAAATTGTAGCATGTTACAGGCCACCCTCACAAACTCAGGAACCTCACATGGCCTTCCTGAAAACACTAGAGGGGATAAATGTATCACCAAACACCATCATACTAGGTGACTTCAATTACCCTAATATAGACTGGGAACACTACTCAAGCCCAAACACCCTAGCCCAAAAGTTCCTGGAATTCATAAACTCAAATGCCATGGAACAACTAGTCACCATCCCACAAGAGGAGAAAACATACTTGATCTCATCATCACGAACATGGCAGCACAATGTTCAACACCGAAGTATACCCTCACTGGTGAGATCAGATCACAAACTAATCTCGCTGGAGGTCCTCATCCCACCCCCACCTGAAATAAAAAGACCACAGTAAAGAACTTCACTTCACACTTCTAAAGACTAGTGTGGTCTCCTTTAAGGCCCCGAGCCGCAGAAAACAGTACTCAAGCCGCTGAATCACTTACAAATGCCTTCTACCAGCACCTGCAGGACTGCATGGATAAGGCAATCCCAAGCAAAACAAAGACTCTTTGTACCAAAGGCAAGCGTCCAGTCTGGTGGACCCCAGCCATAAACAAACTCTACAACAAAAGGAGGAAGCTACTACAAGATAGAGCAAAATCCTTAAAAGGTAAGACACCCTTGATCACTATAAGTAAAAACTAAGAGCTCTCATAAAATCATCCAAAGCAAATTTTGAGAGAAAAATAGCTAAAGACTCAAAAGACAATCATAAGGCCTTCTTTAGCTATGTTAGAAACCTGGGAGGAAACTCCCAGATATGCTCAGAACTAGTTCAAAATGATGTGAAGATTACTGATCCTACAGACATTGCCAACATACTGGCTGACAGATTCAGTGCAAACTTCTCCCCCCCCCAAAAGGAGAGATATCTATACCAAGCGATTGCAGCCCCCAAACATCTCCAACGCCCAAGTGAGAACTGCTCTCTCCAAAGCAAAACACAGCATCCATGGGACCTGATGGTGTCCCCGGCTGTGTGCTCCACGAACTCAACGAGGAATTAAACCCACAGCTAGGACAGCTGTTTAATCATAGTCTTACCTCTGGATACAGGGGTGGCGCACTGCAACTGTGGTCCCACTTCACAAAGGCGGTGCCTCCACCGACCCTGGAAATTACCGCCCATTAGCTTGACAAGCCTTATCTGCAAAGCCATGGAGAGGATCATAATGGACCTCATAAATAAAGACATAGAATTTGCAGACTTTGGATCCATCCCAGTTTGGCTTTGTCAAAGGCAGATCATGCCTTCTAAACTTGGTTGACTTTTTGAAACAGTCACCAAAGCCATTGATGAGGGAAAGGCAGTCCATACAGCCTACCTCGATCTGGCGAAGGCCTTGATACAATACCCCACTCGGGTATCATTGAAAAACTCATCAGCTTAAATGTTAACCCATACATCACAAGATGGGTTGCAAACTGGCTGAGTGACAGAACCCACAGGGTCAGAGTTGCTGGCGCCATGTCAGACTCAAAGCCTGTCACAAGTGGTGTACCACAGGGCTCAGTCCTGGGCCCACTCTTGTTTGGCATCTACTTTTCAAGTACAAGCAAACACAGGAGGGTTATGGCTGACAAAGTTTGCAGATGACTACAAACTGGCCATAGTAGAAAACACATCTGACACAGATATCCTTCA
>NC_056725.1:402384507-402387007 GCF_019279795.1 Protopterus annectens
TATATTTAATAATGTGAATGACATCCTAATAATGGCTGGCCATTTTGTTGAGATGACAAGAGCCTTTGAAACTGTACACCACTATCTGTTTCTTAATAAGCTATCCAGGATTAACTTTGAAACGAGCAGTCTACAGTGGTTTGAAACCTATCTAGAAATCAGAATTTTGTGAGTATATGCCCATAACATCATGTATGAGACTGGTACAATCAGTAATTGTCCCACAAGGGTCTGTTCAGTACCTCCTTTTCTTTTTCCTTTTTATTAATGATTTAACTTATGACTTCACATATCTCAGTATAATTATATATACAAATCACTTTCTACTTCTTGAAACTAGAAAATCTGCTGATGGTCTGCAATGGAAGTTACAGCCCTCTTTTATAATACCCTGCAACAGGACTCATCCAAACCCTCCAAGTAAATCCATACAAGTCTAGCATAATAGTGTTCGCAGCAAACCAAAAGCTACCATTATTTTCTCCATTTGTACTAAATTATAATAATGTCTACAAAATTCTAAATATTACCAAATAAAGATATATGGGTCTAACAGTCGACCCAGTCCTATCCTTCATTATTCATACATCAGAGATATCAGTAAACCTCTAGAAGAGTTATAACTCTCCCACCAACACCTCCTATCTGGTGCCCCCCCCCGCCAACTATCAGTCCCTGAATAGAAATGTCGTCATCCCTAAAACTGAATACAGCCTACAATTAATAGTACTTCATTCCGGCTCCCACATGCATAAATGTCAGTTGACTGAAAATAAAATATGCAGATCTGTCTTACTTGCTGATATCTGTACCCAGCACTGCGACCTCTTGCAGGGCTTTAAGAGGATGCCAATAAATAGCAGAGCTATGCTTTTACATAACTCCTTCCTTTACAGAATATCACAGAAGGTCAGAGTCCACTCCTTAAAACAAAACTTATTATAAGACAACAAATATACTACCTTAGAAAAAACTTAAACAGATTGCAACTATTACTGCAGAGCTCATCATAAATGGAGCCACCTATACTGAGCCATAAGATACAGCAAACCTCCTGGCTGATAAATTTAGCTTCAACTTTACTCCTCTTTCCCCCTCAACCTTCCCTCAGGAAATATCATCAAATATAACTCCCCCTACTATCACTAGGGAACAGGTCCTTAATGCTCTCTCTAAGACCAAGAGCACTGCATCAGTGGGCCCAGACAATATCCCAGGATGCCTTCTAAATAGCATGAAACATGACCTATCAGGGCCTCTGGAATTACTATTTAACTGTAACCACAAACAGGCTTCATGCCTCATGAATGGAGAAAGGCAACAGTCATCCCTCTGCACAAAGGTGAGCCATCTACAGACCCTGGAAACTACAGACGCATAAGTCTCACGAGTCTTATATGTAAAGTCATGAAAGAATTATAATGGAGATAATCACTAGAGCTATAGTAAGCCTCCAGACACTAGAGCCAACCCAGTTTGGTTTCGTCAAGGGCAGATCATGCCTACTCAGCCTGGTGGGCTTCTTTACGAAGGTTGCCAAAGCAATGGATGAAAGCAAAATCATTCTCACTACCTACCTTGACCAGGCCAAAGTATTTGACACAATACCTCACTTGGGCATTGTTGACAAACTCAAGAAATTAGGTACAAACACGTATGTCACCCGGTGGATAGCCAAAAGGCTCACAGATAGGACCCAGGATGTTAGAATTAAGGAATCTACCTCTACAAAGAGGCCAGTCACAAGTGGAATCCCTCAAGGATCAGTCATTGGACCACTTTTTTTGGCATTTAATCCTCAGATGTCAAGGCCAATGTCTGTGGTCTCTGACTGACTAAATTTGCAGATGATTGCAAATTAGGAGCTGTCAATGAATCTCACACTGACATAAATGTTCTCAAGGAGGGAATGACACAGACAAAAAACTGGTGTCAGAGCTCTGGACTAAAACCAATGCCAAGAAATGCATATTAGTATCCTTTGGGAAGTCATCCATCTCTGGTAACTATCATACTGATAACACACCCCTTAGACTTGCTCCAGTAGTCAGGGACATAGGGAAACACATAGATAGTAGTCTTACCTTTGACCATTATGTGTCTACAGTGGTGAGGAACTCATTCTATGTTGCACAACTTAAAACAAAAGTATGGCATCTATTTCCAAGGAAGTCATTCTTCCACTGTATTCGGCATTCATCGGAACTATCATTGAGTACAATACCCCCATTGGTATATACCTAACCAGGCATATCCACCAAATTGAATGTCCACAGAGGTTCCTCATTAAAGGAATACAGGGAGTAAGGAAAATGTCCTTTGCAGGCCACCTCAAGGCTCTATCCCTGTATTTAGTCTCGTACAGGCTTTTTAGGGGAGATCAATGCCTGGCATACAGGGCATTGTCAGACCCCACTCTGATGGACCTCCTACATATCAACAAAACAACCAGCACCAGAATTATCCATTCTAAACACTTAAACCTTGCCTGTGATATACA
>NC_056725.1:402392007-402399507 GCF_019279795.1 Protopterus annectens
TCTTTTTAAGAAACCATGTCATTTTAGAGTTTTTTAGACTTGAAGAAGCGTCTTTACCCAAAAGCACTCATTCTATATTTATGTTTTATTACTTTATTAAAGTATTTTGTTTATGTTTCTTGCTGTGGTGACTTTGATACTTATTTTTTATAGCATGTTATTTAAGTTCCAGTACTCCCTTTGCGGCCGGGATCTTCATTTGTTTTGGTTTTATTGGGTGTGTGTGTGTGTGTGTGTGTGTGTGTGTGTGTGTGTGTGTGTGTGTGTGTGTGTGTGTATGTGTGTGTTCATATATATATATATATATATATATCTATATATATATATATATATATATATATATATATATATATATACACACACACACACACACACACACACACACACACACACACACACACACACACACACACACACACTAAGAAACAAAACTAAATAACATATTTCACATTGAAGCTATTCTGTGTCAAAAATCAATGAAAACTTTCATAACTATCATTAAATTTGTAAGTCAAAATAACTAACTGTTGGTCATAATAGTCAATCAATAATGTAATAAACAACTTAGAAGCAATTGTTTATACTCGGCGCCATTTGTATATAAAATCAGGATTATCTGCTCCAATTCCTGGTTTCAAATAAACACGTAGTCCCCTAGGAGCAATATCCACATTCGAATATGCCTTTAATAACTTACTGTGCACACATTAGCCTTCATTTTCTTGGTTATTTCCATAAGTGATTTAAATTCCTTGTCCATATCAAACCATACTGCAGCATTACTACTATCCACATTAGCCATTTCACTGGTAATAATTGTGACTTCATCTTTATCCACAGGCTAGTTGTTTAAAAACCTTAAATCTTGTTTTTCTATCATAACAAATAGTTTAAACGCTTTGTATTATGAGTAAAATAATGCAAGAAGTGATGACTTTTGTCTAATTATAAAATCACAAGACAGACCAAAATGGTAACACTTCTTAGCATAAATAATATCCTGCACTGGTTCTAAGGTATCAACACAATAATTTGGAACAGTAATCCAACCAAAACTGGCAATCAGCACTCCAAACAATGCAATTCCACTTCCAAAGGGTGCACAGACTGGCTGAAAGTGCAACAGAGACAGAAATAATATGTTCCACAATTGAAGTCTCCAGCAATAAAAAATACATGCAGTAAAAATCGAATGAATATAAATAAATATGGTTTTTGGATAAATGAACAGAATTTAATAACAACAGCTTACAGAAAGTAAACAACAAAACTTTTTTGCCCCATGGTGTCATCATTGTATGAAACAGAAATAACTACAATGCAGGTTCCAATATATTTTAATTATTTTCTGTACCTTTAACTGCAGGCTTTAAGGGCAACATTGTAGGGAAAAGGATACATTTCCCAGTCCTCACTGTACAATAATCTCTATTCGCAATCATTGAACATGTAAATTTTTTCACTTACATATTATTCTTAAATAAAGAAGATATTTTTGTAACTGCAGCTCAATCTCCATTCTAAACCTCTGTAGTGCTTCCTGACATCACATCAAGTGATTTTATTTTTAACAGTTTCGGCAATGTTAAAGTTCATTAAAGTTCATTTCTGATCTTTTTGTCTCATTTTCTTTTTTTTTTTAGATTCTGGAGTTATGGTATTTTGATCTACTGAAGTAGATCCATAAATAAACACACACACACACACACACACACACACACACACACACACACACACATGCAAGCTGAGTTTGATTTAGGCAGGGAGTGCTTTGTTGCTTGTTAGTGTTTTTTGAGTTCTTATATGCTGATTACTGTTTTTTCTATTGTTGTGAAAGGGAGAGTCTGTCTGATTTCTTATTTCTGTTTCTTTGATTGGTCTACATTCTTGGTTATTTTCCTTAGAATAGGCTCTAAAACCATTTGAAAACCCCTTTTCTTTAATTTAATTGATTATCCTACAGTATATTTCTTTCAACCGTTAAATACTCGGTTATCATTCCTCTTCTACTTTTCCTCCAAAAATCTAAAGATTACTGACCTTTTGCTGTTCTTTTCCCCCTAACCAAAGTGTTTGAAAAAAATATCTACAGACCACTCTTTGGACACATAAATAAATAGTCTGCAATGTGACACACACCATGGGCTCCTTAATTCCTTTACCACCATGACAGCTATATACAGTACATCTGATAATATATTTAATAATGTGAATGACATCCTAATAATGGCTGGCCATTTTGTTGAGATGACAAGAGCCTTTGAAACTGTACACCACTATCTGTTTCTTAATAAGCTATCCAGGATTAACTTTGAAATGAGCAGTCTACAGTGGTTTGAAACCTATCTAGAAATCAGAACTTTGTGAGTATATGCCCATAACATCATGTATGAGACTGGTACACTCTGTAATTGTCCCACAAGGGTCTGTTCAGTACCTCCTTTTCTTTTTCCTTTTTATTAATGATTTAACTTATGACTTCACATATCTCAGTATAATTATATATACAAATCACTTTCTACTTCTTGAAACTAGAAAATCTGCTGATGGTCTGCAATGGAAGTTACAGTTGGACTCATCCAAACCCTCCAAGTAAATCCATGCAAGTCTAGCATAATAGTGTTCGCAGCAAACCAAAAGCTACCATTATTTTCTCCATTTGTACTAAATTATAATAATGTCTACAAAATTCTAAATATTACCAAATAAAGATATATGGGTCTAACAGTCGACCCAATCCTATCCTTCATTATTCATACATCAGAGCTATCAGTAAACCTCTAGAAGAGTTATAGCTCTCCCACCAACACCTCCTATCTGGTGCCCCCCCACCAACTATCAGTCCCTGAATAGAAATGTCGTCATCCCTAAAACTGAATACAGCCTACAATTAATAGTACTTCATTCCGGCTCCCACATGCATAAATGTCAGTTGACTGAAAATAAAATATGCAGATTTGTCTTACTTGCTGATATCTGTACCCAGCACTGCGACCTCTTGCAGGGCTTTAAGAGGATGCCAATAAATAGCAGAGCTATGCTTTTACATAACTCCTTCCTTTACAGAATATCACAGAAGGTCAGAGTCCACTCCTTAAAACAAAACTTATTATAAGACAACAAATATACTACCTTAGAAAAAACTTAAACAAATTGCAACTATTACTGCAGAGCTCATCATAAACGGAGCCACCTATACTGAGCCATAAGATACAGCAAACCTCCTGGCTGATAAATTCAGCTTCAACTTTACTCCTCTTTCCCCCTCAACCTTCCCTCAGGAAATATCATCAAATATAACTCCCCCCTACTATCACTAGGGAACAGGTCCTTAATGCTCTCTCTAAGACCAAGAGCACTGCATCAGTGGGCCCAGACAATATCCCAGGATGCCTTCTAAATAGCATGAAACATGACCTATCAGGGCCTCTGGAATTACTATTTAACTGTAACCACAAACAGGCTTCATGCCTCATGAATGGAGAAAGGCAACAGTCATCCCTCTGCACAAAGGTGAGCCATCTACAGACCCTGGAAACTACAGACGCATAAGTCTCACGAGTCTTATATGTAAAGTCATGAAAGAATTATAATGGAGATAATCACTAGAGCTATAGTAAGCCTCCAGACACTAGACCCAACCCAGTTTGGTTTCGTCAAGGGCAGATCATGCCTACTCAGTCTGGTGGGCTTCTTTACGAAGGTTGCCAAAGCAATGGATGAAAGCAAAATCATTCTCACTGCCTATCTTGACCAGGCCAAAGCATTTGACACAATACCTCACTTGGGCATTGTTGACAAACTCAAGAGGTTAGGTACAAACCCGTATGTCACCCGGTGGATAGCCAAAAGGCTCACAGATAGGACCCAGGATGTTAGAATTAAGGAATCTACCTCTACAAAGAGGCCAGTCACAAGTGGAATTCCTCAAGGATCAGTCATTGGACCACTTTTTTTGGCATTTAATCATCAGAAGTCAAGGCCAATGTCTGTGGTCTCTGACTGACTAAATTTGCAGATGATTGCAAATTAGGAGCTGTCAATGAATCTCACACTGACATAAATGTTCTCAAGGAGGGACTGACACAGACAAACAACTGGTGTCGGAGCTCTGGACTAAAACTAAATGCCAAGAAATGCATATTAGTATCCTTTGGGAAGTCATCCATCTCTGGTAACTATCATACTGATAACACACCCCTTAGACTTGCTCCAGTAGTCAGGGACATAGGGAAACACATAGATAGTAGTCTTACCTTTGACCATTATGTGTCTACAGTGGTGAGGAACTCATTCTATGTTGCGCAACTTAAAACAAAAGTATGGCATCTATTTCCAAGGAAGTCATTCTTCCACTGTATTCGGCATTCATCGGACCTATCATTGAGTACAATACCCCCATTGGTATATACCTAACCAGGCATATCCAACAATTTGAATGTCCACAGAGGTTCCTCACTAAAGGAATACAGGGAGTAAGGAAAATGTCATTTGCAGGCCACCTCAAGGCTCTATCCCTGTATTTAGTCTCCTACAGGCTTTTTAGGGGAGATCTATGTCTGGCATACAGGGCATTGTCAGACCCCACTCTGATGGACCTCCTACATATCAACAAAACAACCAGCACCAGAATTATCCATTCTAAACACTTAAACCTTGCCTGTGATATACATAAGACCTGCTGGATAAAGAGGTATGTATCACAGAGACTACCTCATCTATGGAACAGGCTCCCCATCCATGTAAAGCAGAGTTCCTCCCTAACCCAATTCAAGTGCAACTTGGACAATTGGATGGGAAACCAGAAATTCATCTCTGGTTTGGCACCTATGTCTCTAATGGGTACAGGTAACCTTTAAATGATTTGCCTCACATGCCTGTGCTTACACTTATCAAGAGTATGTGCACTTGTCAGAGATTTGGGATGCATGTCTCGGCTTAAAAAGGCCCTTGTGGTCATTAGCCTAGTAAATCCCTATGAACCTATGAACTAAAACCTACTTCAAAACACCTACTGAAGAAAAAGTATTTTGTAAATTAACACCTGCTATTTGGAATTACCTGCCAACAGAAGACAGTAAGAAACAGTCTTTGCATACATTTTAAAAAGTAATTAAAACAACACATATTTAATGAAGCTGCCTGCATGTGCCCTAAAATTAATGGTAAAACTTGATGTTACTCTGCTGCATTCAGATAGAACAGAGATTAACCACAGGCAAATCATTTTGATACATTGTCGCATTTACACGTGGAATTGATTTTGATTTGCATATTGAACATTAATATTATACTTGTACACATTTATGGTAATTACTATATGTTATCACTTCTTACTATTTCTATCCCTGTCTTGTTATTTTTGAACCTGGCTATTGTAAACTTAGACATCTTCATTTGCTATTCTGTTGCCCTTAAGGTCTGTATCATGGATGAAAAGGGTTTGTTGACCAGTTCACCTACCTTTTTATTAAACTGAAATATAAATAAATAAATGGTTGAATTAAATCTTTGAAATGTTTTATTTTTTTACCACACACACACACACACACACACACACACACACACACACACACACACACACACACACACACACACATACATATCTATCAGTCTATATGGGTGTGCCATCTTTCATTGATTCAGCTTTTCATCAATGAGTGAAAAAGCTGCTACAATTAATCAAAAATCAGCTGACTGAACATTACCAGATTTTTCACTATGAGATTGTAGTACAGAGTGGATTAGGGCATATGACATTTTTTCACTGTAGTGTGATCTCAGAGTTGGTATACATAATTAACAGGGGAGTAGAAGGTGCAGGAGGCCCTTCCTCTCCTGAAAGAAAACTGAAGTCTGTTTTTAATGTTTTTCTCAGTCCTTTGCCTATCAGTTTGGTTGTTTTTTTTTTTTTTTTGACCATTTGGTTTTGGCCATTTGTTGATCTATATAAGGACATTCAAGGAGAAATTATGTTTCTATAAATATATAGACAAATATAGATATAGTCATATATAGCTTTATCTGTCTATATTGTAGGTTAATACATACATTCATATATAGATATATATATATATAAATATATATATATAAATATATATATATAAATATATATATATATATATATATATATATATATATATATATATATATATATATATGGGTCTACTTTGTTTCATTGAATATCATTTCACTGAATTTTATTTCACCCCGACCACATCGCTAAAAACTCAAATTACTGAAAACTCATTTCACTGAATCTCATTTCACTGAACTGAACTTAGTATATATGGCACTGTGTGGAGTACTATAAGGCAAGTAAAAGGCATATACCCTTTTCCCAACTGTAGTGTGATCCTGGAGTTAGTATATAGAGTTTTTTTTTTGGGGGGGGCACAATTTGTTTTTTATTGTATTTTACCAAAAATTTCAAAACAATACATTTTAAACGATACACATGCATAGTTACAACACCAATGACTAACTCTCTTTGGAAGACAATATGTACTCAAAATAACTTGGGGGCTATGCCCCACACACACCCCAATGTGGGGGGGGGTTGTTATCCCACCCCCCAACTATATATACTAACTCCAGGATTGCACTACAGTGGGGAAAAGGGCATACACCTTTTACCTGGCTTGCAGTACTCTACACAGAGCCATATATACTAACTGCAGTTCAGTGAAATGATATTCAGTGAAATGAGTTTTCAGTTATTTGTGTTTTCAGTGATGTGATAGGGGTGAAATGAAATTCAGTGAAATGAGGTTCAATAAAACAAAGTAGACCCATATACATACATATATATATATATATTTATATATATATATATATATATATATATATATATATATATATATGTATATACACACATACACATTTATTTGACATTTGTTAACTGTGTTAGTGTGACTGGGCAGCAGCCCTTTTTCTGTGGAGGTCAAAGGAGATAAGTTCCAAGTAATATAAGTAACAATAGTATTCAAATCCCAGAGTATACATCAACATGTTAGAGTTAATATGCATGCGATATAGTCAGATAAAAAATACATGCTAGACATGTATGGTGAATTAAAACGTATTAGAGTTCAAATAGTTATATACTGTACAAAGAAAGATCAATTAAAAAGAGGGTCACAAAAATATTTTATATATATGCGCTGCGTATAGCAGGTAATCCTAAGGCACAGTTTAGCATCCCACTCTACAAGGCAGTAGGGTGCAAGAAAAAAAATTGATATGTTATTAGTTTTATGAGAAAGAGAGCAGAGATGGTTGCAAAAGAGGTATTGGAGGAGGGGAAAATAGGGTTATGTTGGGTAACTGTACAGCTTGCTCTCCCTCTCTCTCTCTCTCTCTCTCTATATATATATATATATATATATATATATATATATATATATAGTTAGAGAGATAGCTAGATATAGATATAGATGTAGATATGGGAGTGTGTGTGTTTTAATATGTGTTTTATTCCACTGCCCTTAGGAGCTGACT
>NC_056725.1:402404507-402422007 GCF_019279795.1 Protopterus annectens
CATGGAGCATATCTGCCAAATATACTGGCGCTAAATCATTTAAAGCTTTAAAGGCCAATAACAAAATTTTAGTAACATTTGCATGAAAGGCAACTACATTTTGTCTAGAATTTTTTTTTTCTTCAGACAATTCACAAATTTAGGTTGTTTTCATGTTCTGTTGCTGTGCAACCCTTTTTATGCCTTTAGCATGTTGATTTCTCTTGATCTATTGTTGTGTAAAATATTTTCTAAAACCATACAGATATTTTGATTAATGTACTGTTGATTTAGCATGTCTTGACTCCAAAGTCTAGCATTGAGTTAAGCCTTACAGGGAACCTGTCATTTTGCTAATTTCTAAAATGATATATTGAGCTGTGTCTAAGACAAGTGACTTGTGCATATGAAAAACCACTTATGAAACTGCCATAACATTACTGTCCAGCTATTGCATGTAGCATTGTAGAGTTAACACAATGTTCTCTATTACAGAACCACAATCACAAGATCCGGCTGTACAGATGAGAAATGAAGAACCAGTAAGTTATTTTCCTACAATCTCCTCATGTTCTGAGTGAGTTTCTCACACAGATACATTCAAGTGATTCTTTGCATTCGCTATATCTTTTGTAGAAAATGGGCACCTTATACTCACACCAGTAGGTTATCTGTCTGCTCCATGCATGCGTGTTCATTTTAATTTGACTGGATGTTTCAGACCATTGTGTTATAGACCTTAAATACCAAAAAATGAAACCATAGAAAATTGTAATAATTAAGCAAGCAAATAAATAAACAAATAAATAAACTTAAAAATGACACCAGTCTGCTGAAGTATTCTGAATCGTCTGTCATTTCTGTTTGCTCATGAACAATTAGTTACTGCTTATAATGGGTATAACTTATGAATTTACAAATTCTATTCATTAAAATTAGATTTCCTTTTAACTATGCAGGTAAGAAAAAAAAGTTGAATATCCCATCTTTCCCATACTGCAAATCTTAGTTAAAGAGCAACCTACATCCTCCCATTTCCGCCAAAAAATCTATTTATATGGTACTTGAATTATCCTCACTGTTTATGATCAAAACCTTATCAGTAAGACAATTTCTGCATCTGCTACTCTTTTTTGGAAAAGTGCCTCTCTCTTCCTGTGCTTCCAAGCCATGTACCTTTTCTCTTTAAGTTTCTTTTTTTTTTCTAAAATATTCATTACTACTTTCCAGTCCAGATATGTTAGGATAAACAACATTGTTCCATCAGCAAATGTTAACAAAGCAATGTAGTCACAATATGTAAGACTGATATCTATATACAAAATAAAGATTAATAATCATAAAGTAGTGAATCTTGTTTAAAGATGCTATAACGTGCATAGAAGGAGGAAATGCCAAAGGGCATCTAAAAATCACAACATAGTCAATTACATGCTGACTCAAATGGTATACACTTCTCCAAGTTTAATAGTTTTCCTTTGCGAAACAGATGTCCCTCAGTAAAACACCTGTATTCTCAAAATTATCAAATATAAACAGATTTCTTATCAGGAATACATGGCTTCTAGATATTGACTTTCAAGATAAACCCTGCTATTGTCTTGCATTCATTCATACCTGATATCTGGAGGCTTATTTCATTATTTCCTGAGCTGAAACAGAACTTGAGCTATACAGTAAAATATATAATTCTATTTGTGATAACTACAATACTTTTGGTGTCATCTAACATTAGTTGTGAAGATCTACTTTAGGATATGTATAGATATCAATGTGTGTGTCAGTGCTGGAAGTGTTTGTTTGGCCTGCTTTCCCTGAATATTGTTGATCTCTGGCTGCATCTTATTTTGAATTGATGCTTTGTATTTAAAGTTTTATCACTTCTATTTTGTATTTTATTCTAGTATTACATTTGTTTTGTTTTATCTTTTCTATTCTGTTGGAGTTTTAAGAGTTCTTGTCTAAGGTCAGTTAAAAAGGTTAGCAAATAATTCATTTGCGAACAGTGAATATCATCAATTAATTAGTTGAAGAAGCTGAGAAACAGCATTGCTCTTTTATTTAGAAATATCTGTATTTAGCTGAAGTGTTTGGCCTGCTTGCTCTGAATATTGCTGATCTTTGGCTGCTTTTGTTTTCTTCCTACCTGCCCAATTTTTGTTGTGTTCTTAAATTTGGAGGCTTTTGAGTTGCCTGCCCCAACCATATATCTCATTTTGGACACTCCTCCCAGTCCCATCTCATCAGCTTGTTCTACTGAGTAGAAAGAGATAATTTGGGAAGGCCCACCTCCTTAGTTTCTCAATCATGAATTATCTTCTGTTTCCTCCCTTCCCACTTAACCTTAAAAATTACTTTTTTCAGTTGATTTTGCTGTATTTGTGTTTCTTCCTATTGTATTACTTTATTTTCCTTTTGCTGTTTGTTCTTAAAAGTATTCAATTGCATTTATTCTGCTGCATTTATTACTGCTTGTTAGTAGCCTGATTAAATTGTAACTGTTATTCTAAGCCTTTTGTTTTAAGCACTTGGGCTTCAGGCCAGTTGTTTTACATTAGTAAGGGCTGTGTTCTACACTCTTGTGGCAGAAGAGGTAGCTTACATCCTTCTAAGTTGGGAATTGCTGGTTGAAGGCTTAGTGTGTCTGTTATTCTAAAAGTGTCTGAGTTCTGGTTTAAGCGCTTAGGCTTCTGGCCAGTTATTTTACATTAAGGTTTGTGGTCTATACTCTTGTGGGAGGAGAGGGCAGATTCTGTCCTTCTGACCTGAGGATTGCTTGTTGAAGGCTTATTTTACCTGCTTATTTGAACTGTTTTTTTTTTCTGAAATTGGTGCACCTTGTTTGCTGTAGCACAGGCTAGATTCAGTCCTGCTGAATCTAGCTCTGTTTGTATAACTTGAGCACTAAACCAGACAATCTTTTGTTGGAGAGGGTACCTCTGCACCCTAGTGGCAGGAGTGTGCAGTTAGAACTCATCTGATTGAAGGTTGCTGGAACAGTGCTCAGTTTTGAGCTTTTTTATTGTTTAAGTGGTTAATTTGTTTAACTCAGTTTGCTCGTTTGCCACTGTTATATTTAAGTATGTATCTGTTCTCCCATGTTAAATCAACCTAAACTAAGTTTAAATATCTTTAGCATATTCTGGTTACAGGTTTTGCTGTATCCAGATCTGGTTGTGTGATTCCCTTGTTTCCTATTATGCCATCTTGTATTGGCTGAGACTTGCCTGTACTTAGTGGGAGTAAGTGAACTGGTGGAAACTGGTCTGGCATAGGGTGCTTAGCTAAGAGCTCAAGGACAAGGGTTGATTGATCAATTCCAGTGTTAACATTTTACATTCATTGTTATGGCATGTAAACCCCACATTTGTGCAGGTTTGCACTTGTTCAGGTGTTGCTCACCACCACTGCACTGTTTTAACCCTTTGCAAGGTATCTCAGTTGCATTTTCCCCTTACCAGCATTCCTGTGTAAGTCAGGCCCTCCCTTGCAGCTATGGTATTAATTTTATCCAGCCCTACTCACACTTATAGGTACTCTCCTCAGATATTACCCTCTCTACTATCCCTGACTTCTCTCCTACAAATTCTGAAAATCATGGATGGACAATTTCTTATGGTTTCTTTTGCTGGTCTGGTTGATATGGACATCCTGAGACAGTATAGCAACTGCCTCATATACACTGACAACTCTACTACTACCACATAGGAACACAATATGTGAGAGATGCAATTATATTAAGAACCTAGCATCCTTACTGTCTCAATCACAAGCCAGTACATCTGGTACTGAGAAGGTTGTCTGCACAACCACTACAAACACTACACCTCTAACGCCACCCACACCTGTACAACACACCCCTACATATGAGGAGGTTCTCAACAAAAACATACCCAAACAAAAGAGACCTCTGAAGCAAAAACATACATGCACATCACAACCCACAGAACCAAGCACCACAAATAGTACACATGCTTCTTTCTCACAGCCTTTAAGGCCCAGCGACAAACCCAACATACTAATTATAGGAGATTCTATCATGAGACACATAGATGTGCCCCTCACCAGGCTAGACAAAGAGAAAGTCACGTTAAGTTGTTTGTCAGGTGGGTACTGCTATGACTCTATTATAGTTCATGTTGGTGTGAATGATGTGAGATGTACCTCTCTGGACTATATGACGAGAGACATGATTGAGCTCATTGAATATATGTCCCAAGCAGGTATGCCCCTAGCCTTAAGTAGCGTCCTATCATCACCCAGAATGATGCCTCAATACAAACAGAAAATGATTAACTTTAACAATTGGCTTAGTTTCTAGTGTCATTCCAAGGGGATCCAGTACTTGACTATCTGGGAGGATATTACTGACAGACCGCAATATTTTGTCAAAGATGGCCTTCGTCTGTCTCCCCTGCACTTCAGGCTTCTGGCAAAGGCTCTTGCCTCCTCCACCTCCATAGTTCCATTTTAGGCAAAGTCATGAGGACAAAATTATAAATGTGAAAAATTCTTCTAGACAAAATGTAAAGGTCATGCTGCTAAACACTAGGAATCATAGCATGAAACTGAACTCATTGCAAGAATTCCTCACCCTGGAGGAGGTTGACATTTATGCAGTCACTGAAACCTGGTTCAAAGCTGTGGACAGCACTCCAGCCTTACCGGGTTACTTGTCCTACCATACTTTCAGATCCCAAATGGAGGTCTACAAAGCCAAAGGAGGTGGGGTTTCAATATTTATCAAAGATGTACACACCTCCAGGCTGGTCAAACAGTATGACACACAGGAGACACTCCAAGTGCAGTTAACTGTTGACAAAACACCTATTCAACTCACCGTTAGCTACAGACACCCAGACGTAATTCTGGACACCCACTCAACCTATCTAGACTTACTTGTGTCCATCAATATTCAACCCTCTACCCTGATCCTGGACGACTTTAACTACACAACCATAGAGTGGAAGACCTATTTTAACTGAAACACGAATTGTCAGAGATTCCTCAACTTCATCAATGCCAATGTATTGGATCATCTGGTCAATACCACCATAAGAGGTGAAAATATCCTGGATGTGGTACTAACCAACATGAGTAGCCACTGTAGCACCCCTACAGTGTCATTCTGCTTGGTAAAATCCAACCATAAAGTTATCACATTAAAAGTCACCATTTCTCCTGACCTCCCCTTGCTAGGGTCAAACAAAAAGCATTTCTAAACCTGGCTACAATCTCCTGAGATCAGGTATAAACAGCTTCTTAGCCACTATCCCTTCAGTTGGAACAAGCACTAATGTCCAAGCCTACACCAAAAATTGTATGAGCACCTACATAGCTGCATGGACTCAGCAATACCTGACAGGACTAAATCATCTTCATCAAGGAAGAGTAAACCTGTCTGCTGGACAGCAGCAGTAAACAAACTCTATAATAAAAGTAAAAAAAATTGCTGTCCAGGACCAAGAAGGAGCAGGTGCCAAGTTGGAAGCAATTTATTCTTTGTCTGATTAAGCAAATAAGGTCATTGGTGAAATCCTCTAAGGCTAACTTTGAGACCAAATTGGCCACATCCACTAAGGACAGTCAGAAAGCCTTCTTCACATATGTTGGCAATCTCAAAGGTAGCATTCAAATTGGTTCTGAACTGGTAATGAAGAACACCACATACACAAACACTGTTAATTTAGCTAACCTGTTGGCAGACAGGTTCAGTGAAAACTTCAGCCCCCTGTCCCCCACCAGTAAACCAGGTCATCCCCAGCACCTGCCCCCTCCCCTCATCAGCAGGGAACATGTCTTTAATGCCCTCTCAAAGACAAAAAAATACTTCCTCCATGGGACCTGACAACATCCCTAGCTGCGTCCTGCATGAACTCAGTCATGAGCTCTTAGTACCATTAGGCACTCTATTCATCCAAATCCTGAGCACTGGCTTAATCCCAGCCAAATGGAGGACAGCCACTGTCATCCTTCTACACAAAGGCAGAGCATCAGCCGGCCCAGGAAATTATAGGACCATCAGCCTAACTAGCCTGATCTGCAAGGCCATGGAACGCATTATTATGCACCTTATAAACAAAGACATTGGCAACTTCCAAATGCTTGATCCTACACAGTTCAGTTTTGTCAAAGGGAGATCATGCCTATTAAACTTGGTTGACTTGTTTGAAACAGTCACCAAAGCCATGGACGAGGGGAAGATGGTACACACCATCTATCTTGACCTAGCCAAAGCCTTTGACACTATTTCCCACTTAGACATAATAGATAAACTCTCCCAACTAAGCATCAACCCATATGTTACCAGATGGGTAGCTAACTGGCTCACTGATAGAACCCACTCAGTCAAATAGGGGAATCCACCTCTAGTAGTAGACCTGTAATGTGGCATACCACAAGGAATGGTCTTGGGGCCTCTACTGTTTGTGATATACTTTTCTAAGGTGCAAGCCAAAACCAGTGGTCTGTGGCTGACCACGTTTGTAGATGACTGCAAGCTGGGCACTGTCTTAAATTCCCCTATCACATTAATAACAATGTGCTAAGCACATAATCAGTCATGAGGGACATGAACACCAAGGTTGATAGCAACCTGAGTTTTGACCACCACGTTGTCTCCGCTGTATGAAAGGCTTTCTACATGGCCCACCTCATAAATAAAGGTATTTAATCCAGGAACAGAGGTCATATCATCCCTGTACTCCTTCCTTATCAGACCCATTATCAAGTACAATGCCTCCTTCGGCATGTACTTTGCCAAGCATGTGCAGCAGCTGGAAAGACCACAGAGGTTCCTGACTAGGAAGATCCAGGGTCTCAAACACTTATTTTATACAGCTAGGCTAAAACCCCTGTCCATCTACTCTGTCTTTTACAGACTGCTCAGAGGTGACCTGTGTTTGACATACACGGCTATCTCAGACCCAGCCTTGATGGAGTTGGTGCATATCCGCAAGTCAAACTCCACTTGTGCAACCCACATGCAAGACCTCAACCTGGTCTGTGACATTAATAGAACTTGTTGGTGAGATAGATTTGTGTCCTAAAGACTCCCCATCTTTGGAATAGACTCTCTCTCTAAGTCAAGCAGAGTACCTCACTAGCCCTGTTTAACAGGAACCTGGACGGCTGGATAGGAAACAGAAAATACTCCCTGAGATTCCCACCGGTGTCCCTGCAGGACAGGGGAAACAGGTGCTGGCTTTATGACAGCATGGGTGAAATTCTTGGCTAGGCTTATAGGGGCCTCTGGGCCAATAGCCTAGTATCATCCTATGAACCTATGAACCTATGTTGACATTTATTGCTGTATTACCAATTTGACTGCATGAGAATGAAGACAGGAGATTTCCATTATTCTAGTGTTTAAAGACCTGCACTTTTATTTTCCTTGGTATGATTTCTTCATATATGTTATGGTTTGTTATTCTTGCCTTTGTGACAGCTGAAAGGTCTACAAATATGTGAATTATGGAGGTGGCCTCAGCAGGTCAGCATCTGCTAAAGTTATTGTAGCTAGATGGTATGCCTTCACTTTTGGATAAATAAAGTGTGATTTTACACAAAGAAGACTGAGACTGCAATTGAAAGGCAGCCTGATCTGTCAGAGTTGGGAAACACACAGGGAGGATTAAAGTTTCATTAGCCAGTGGGCCTTTAGTTGGTTTAGTCACATTTCTTTGAGTCTATAAATTCTGCTGCTCATCATCCAGTGACATTTAGCAATGCCTTGTATACATATAAGCACATAGAAACTACATTTCCTTATAAAACTTTCCCTGTAACTGTGCCTAGTACTAATATGCATAAAGAACAACTCTTCTGCATGCTGAGGAGCCAAGTCAGTTATACATAGCATAGTTGTACTTTCTAACCTCACAGCAGTCAAGTTAGTCTGCTGTACCATCCCTTTGTAGTTCACCTAAAAAGACCTGACCCACTGGATGGGTACTTTCTCAATTTCACTGCCACAAGCTTAGTAGATAATGGGAGTCCTGAGATAATGAAGGAATTGCCTCATGTTCACTGACAGCCATCTATTACTTAGAGAAATTAATATGGTATGTGAGAGATATAATTACGCAGTGTGACTGTTGGGACAACTCACACAAAAGCAGTCAAAATAACAATCAGATTGGTGGTAATGTAAGCATTACACCCACTAAAAGTAGTACTGACTTAACACATAGAGCAGCATATGCTGAAACACATAAATCAACATTCCTAAACCATAAAGGCCTCCTAAACATTTGTCCAACAAAAAGAATCCTTAGCAACCCCAAAAGCAAAGCACTCCACTAAGACAATATCCAAAACACATGCAGCCACTCCCTTTGGAGCCTCAACTGCAAAGCCCATAAGGCAAGCCAACACACTAATCATAGGAGACACCATTGTGAGCAGATGTTCCTCTCATCAGGCTGAATAAGAACAAAATCACTGTCAGTTGTGTATCAGGGGCCAGAATCAACCAACTCACCCACGTACTCAGATCATTAGGTCACAAGTACCAGTATGACTCAGTTATAGTCCACGTGGGTGTAAATGACCCAAGATGTTCTTCCCTGGACTTTATTAAAAAAGACATTATGATGACATCAGACTATGTGTCTCAGGCTGGTATGTGCCTAGCATTAAGCAGTATTCTACCTTCAACATGGATGATGCCACAATATCAACAAAAGATGACTGACTTCAGTAATTGTCATACTTCTGGTGTGATTACAAGAGGGGACAAAATATTTGTCAATGTGGGAGGGAATGGTCAGCAGACCACATTGCTTTGCCAAGTATGGTCTGCATCTGTCCCCTCTAGGCTTTCTAATATTGACTTAAATATTTTCCTCCTCCATGGTGCCTTCTTTAGGTAATGTCAAACTGGAACACCTGCTAATATAGCAAAACCAGCTGCAGAGAACCTAACACAGAACTGTTGAATTCCAGGAGCCTAAACAAGAAACTCGACTCCTTCCAGACTCTCATCACCCTGGAGAATGTGGACATCTGTGCAGTTACTGAGACATGGTGTAAAGCTGCAGAGGGCACACTGGCAGTGCCTTCCACACATTAAGGCCAGATACTGCACAGGTAGAGACTAAAGGTGATGGTGTCTCTATCTATAACTACAACAAACACATCTCAAGAATAATCAAAAAGGACAATGCACTTGAACATTGCCATGTTCATATTTCCATAGGCAAAGTCCCATATCATACCTTTGCAAGATATTGATCACCCTCTATGGTCCAAGAAACCCATAACTCTTACTTGGACTTGGATGCCCTCACCATTCAGCTCAATACCATATTCATAGGTGACTTCAACTACCCCACTATAAACTGTGATACTTACATGACCTCAAACTTAAAAGTCCAGACATTCCTTGACTTCATAAACACAAACACTTTGGACCAGATAGTTGATGCACCTACTAGTGGTGCAAACATACTCAGTCTGGTACTCTCAGACATGGCAGGATATTATAACCTGCCTAGTGCAGTGTCCTCTCTGATAAGATCAGAAAACAAAGCTGTCTCCTTCATAATATAAATCAATTCTGAGACCATAACTAACCCTATAACATTTAGGAGCTATTCTAAGCCCACATTTTTACTACTAAGTAATAACCTGTAACATTTCTGCTCTCCAATCCTTGATGTGGAATTGATCACAGAGATAAAGTGCAGTCATATCCATAAATGCATAGAGATAACTGTTCCTACCAGAAATAAGTCCAGGACTAACACACAAAACAAAGCACCCTGGTGAGATGCAAACATCAACAGGCTGTACAACAAATAAAAAGTCATAGCCAAGATTTGGAAGTGCTGTGCCCAAAGTGATAAAAAACACTCTCATCAATCTAAACAAACAAGAGTGATGTAAATTAAGTCTACTAAAGCCAAATATGAGGTAGAGATAGCCTCACAGGCAGGGAAACACCATAAAGCTTTCTTTAGTTATGTCTAAAACCTTAAAGGCAGTACACAGCAGTGTGCAAAACTGATTGTAAATCCAGCCACCTACACAGAGCTGAAAGATACAGCAAATCTGCTGGCCAACAAATTCAGCTCCAATTTACCACCCCCCACCACCACAACCACCACCTTCATCATGGCCACTGTCCAGGAAATGTATTTATTTATTGACATTAGATTACGTGGAAAGTCCAACTGGATAGAAGCATATTTTCAGCAGAGGCCCAGGGATAAAAGTTCTAAATTAATACAAAACATTTCAAGAAAAATAATTTGACAATCTTCAAAAATATAACAAAAACATTTGCAATTTTAAATAATTATAGCACATTAGACATAATGTAAAAACAACAGTTAAGAATCGATACAAGGTATATGACAATCATTTAATATTGATATAAATTTTAGGCAGTTTGTAGAGAAATTAAAGGTAAGTTAGTGTAATACAAACAGGAATTGCAATATGAAGTGAGGGAAATACAGGCTTATGGTATATTTAGAGAGAAGGTCAGGGAAGAGAATTAGATAGCAGTAAGGACATACGTGAAAAAGGGAGAACAAGGAGGTATAAGGGCTAAAAAGGTACTGCTTCACATTACCATGTGAAATGATTTACCATGAAATACCATGAAATTATCACTAGGGGCAATGTATTAGATGTGCTCTTTATGGCCAAAAACACTGCATCAATGGGTCCAGCTAATATCCCAGGATGCCTTTTAAACAGCAAGAAATATGACTTATCAAGTGCACTGGAATTTACTGTTCAACCATAGCCTCCGGTCAAGCTCCATGCCACATGAATGGAGAATTACAACAATTATCCCTCTGCATAATGGTGGGCCATCAATGGACCCCAGCAACTACAGACCCATTAAGTCTGACTAGTGTCATATGCAAACTATGGAAAGAATGTTCATGGAAATAATCAATAAGGTTATAGAAAAGCTTCAAACTCTGGATCCAACCTAGTTTGGTTTTGCCAAGAGCAGTTCATGCCTATTCTACCTGGTGGACTTTTTGTGAATGTCACAAAGGCAATGAATGAGGGTAAAATGGTGCATACTACCTACCTTGACCTTTCTAAGTAATTTGATACAATACCCCACTTGGGCATTGTAAACAAACTCAAGGATATAGGCATAAACCCTATGTCATGCCCTGGATAGCCACCTGGCTCTCAGAGAGGACCCAGGGAGTTAGAATAAGGGAGACCACCTTCACAAAGAGGCCAGTCCCTAGAGGAGTCCTTGAGGGCTTTGTGTTGGGTCTGGTTCTTTCTGGTCTCTGGCTGACCAAGTTAATAAATGACTGCAAACTTGGAGTAATTGGGAACCCCACTAAACAACTAACATCCTACAGGAGAGACTAACACAGACAAATGAGTGGTGCCAAAGCCACATTTTAAAACTCAGTGAAAAGAAATGCATAATAGTATGCTTTAGGAAGTCAGCCACCCAAAGAAATTACCTCATTGATAACACACATGGAAGAATAGAAACAGGGATTTGAGTACATATGTAGTTAGTAACCTGGCTTTCGTCAACATGTGTCTAAAGTAGTAAGGGAATCATACTGCATTGTTCAACTTATAAGCAATGGAATGGCATCTAGGTCCAAGTATTTCATTTCTCCACTGTAACTGGCCCTCATCAGACTCATTATCAAGAGTAATGTCTCTTTCAGTATGTACCCAACCAGGCACATGCAACAATTGGAACATCCACAAAGGTTTCTCACTAAAAGGATACAGGGTGTAAATAGCATGTACTGTCCAGATCACTTCAAACTCCTATGTCTATACTCTGTTTCCTATGAACTGTTGAGAGGAAATCTATGTCTGGCATACAAGGCATCCTTGGATCCCATTCTGATGGACCATTTCACATCCACAAAATGAATAGAATCAGCATTACTTGATCTAGGGATTTAGACTTTGCTTGCGACTTACATATGACATGTTGGAGGGACAGATATTTCCCTGTCTCTGGAATTGTCTACCCATCAATGTGAAGCAGAGATCTTCCCTAATCCTTTTCAAGAGAAACCTAGACCAGTGGATGGGAAATTGGAAATACACCCAGGGTCTATCACCAATGTCTCTAATGGACACTGACAGCCTGTAAATCTTGCTCTAGCTTACATATACCCCTTAAAATCACCTCTAGGGCACATAAACTTGTGGGATGCAATTGGGATGCCTGGCTAGGCCTATAAAGGCCGTATTGTTTATTAGCCTAGTGTAAACCTATGAACCTATTGTCAACTTCAGCTTTAATTAGCTTCCAGTATTGTATTGTATTGCATTAGTCTGAGAACACTGAAACAGAAGCATGCAGTCTTACAGAATACTTATAAAACTGATATTTCAGTGAGACATACCAATTATCCTGAGTTTCATAATGAAAGATGGATACAAGCCTGTATACAATAATACATCTTAAATATGGTATGGGACTACATCCTTACCTCTTATGTCCTTGTAATGTAACAGATGAAGTGGTCACCTGGAAATGTGCAGTGCTGGTAGATAATCTTTGGGGAATGCCACTGTTTAAACAGTCAATGAATATCTATAAAATAGGGAAGTCTGTCACCTTTATTATGTATCACAATTTTAAGTTTTAGTATCAAAAATAGAGATCCTGTTTCTTGATGAAAGATTGTTTCATTTAAAAAGCATGTGTTTGATTAGGAGAGATTTAATGAACCTCTTCTTCACTGGTAAACTTTGGATATAAACTGCATGCCCAGATGAATCATCCTCTGTCGTATTGATAATCTTATGCCATGTTGGAAGAGTGGAGTTAAATGGTATTTTTAAATTTTTCAGTTCAAATGGAGAACTTGTTGTACAAAGTGATTACAGAGTGCTCATTGCTTGGGAATGAAGGTACCCTAGAAGACAACATGGTTATGTAGATAGATGCAGACAAGAAGGATAAGAAAAGATAACAGAGAACAAAAATTAGATATTACATAACTATGTAGGTCTTACCTAAGCATTTTTCATCCTTTTGTAGTCAATAAGCAATCCAAGTACTGGTGCAGGTAGAAGCCTTAATCCAAATCATATGCTGACTGACTTCATTGTAATTTTGCACTTCTTGAGGGTGAATTTTTTTCAATCTGTCTAATCATAAAGCATTCCTAGTTGCAAATATATGATCCTGTGTGGCTCACTGATATCTGAGAACATTCATTTTAAGAACTAGAGCAGATGTACAAAGCAGGTGATATTTGGGCCAGGTACAGCAATCTTTAGTATACATTAATTGCAATGCATTTATCTTTCTGAAAGATATCTGTCAGATGAAAGGTTATATACCTTTAAATGTTACTGATCTAGTTACAGTGATTATCATGTCACCTGGTACACAAATGCTCCAGAAAATTAAGAAGGAATATAGACTGCATTAAGAATGGAACACATTATGTGTTTCTATGCGTCATTGATTAATTATTTTGACATGATGCATTTCAGAGAGTGGTAAAATATCTGCCATTACTGAAGAAATATATCTAAGAAAAGTGAAGAAATATATTTGTTTCAAGAGTTTCTGTAACTGGAACTACAGATTTATAGGTCTTAGTGGAAACATGGTTCAAATGCCCATTTGTCTTCTTTCCAAGAAGGTTAGAAGAGAAAGGTAGCAATGGCAAGGTGTGGCCAAGAAAGAGGACATAGGGATGATAGCTGAAGTCGACAAAACAAATAAAAAGACAAAAGCCATCAGCAGAGGTGCTGATACAAATGTAGAACTCAAAGTAGGTATACAGACAGCATGATGATAATTGTTGTTGGAGAGACTTTGACTACAAACTGAGGAGGAAAGTGAAATACAGGGAACACTATGGCTGGGTATAGGTTGGGGTGACAGGTGACTGTCATACTGCTCACTCACCTAGAAGACAGTGGCCACCATGACCACTCCTTGACAAAGCTCAGCTAATGTTGGTCCACTAGGCATGGCCAGGAAGCAATGTGACTCTACAAGTTGCAGAAGGAAGTGACCCAGGGAGCCAATGCAGACATCTAGCTGCTGGACCACTAATGCCGTCACACAACCCTCCATTTCCTGTCTGGTGATATGCTTCAACCCACCAGTAATGTTTCCTGATGGTGAGTCTATACTCTCCACTGATAATAGACTACCACATCCCACCAGGGAATCCTCCAGGTCATATCATACTGGATGACCTATGTTACCTTACAGAGATGCATGAGTGGACAGAGCTGGAGACAGAGCAGCCAAAGGTAGGGCATATGGACAGTAAGAAGACTGTTGGTGCACCACAGCCATAGCCATGACAGACACTGCATAACATATGAACATAAATGCAGAGAAACCAAGCAAAACTACATATTAAAAAGGCAGCAATAAAGAGAGAGAGGCACACACAACACAATATTAATTATCAATAATGTGTACCACTTTTGGCATTACAGTGCATAGGTACTTAAAATATTGTCAGGTATGCGATGGCTACACATCCAATTCTCCTGACAGATCAAAGTATACTATTGTAGGCAGTGTACAACATGGTGCAGGAAGGCATGCCACCTAAACAGTCCCCTTTTGGGTATATTATGACAATAATAGATGTACTGTAAAGAGAGAATGCATGTACCAAGGAAACCAGATAGAAACACCTCTAGTGTTATGTCATGTGCTCAAGAGAGAAATACAAGAAGGTTATAGACCTTGTTCACTAGAAAATTCACTGTATGACAGCATAGCTACAGTGTTGTGGGTAGATAACCCCTGAAGGCAAAGAGTGCCATAAATACAGGCTACAAAACAACTTGTGGCAGTCGTGTAATGCAGCATATGATAGCCTACAGTAAATGACAGCATATGGACTATAGGAGGCAGCAACATAGTATGTCAGATATAACTGCCACTGGCAGGGGGCTTTGAATGGGAATTTTAAGAATAATGCTGAAGGGACAGACCACATATGAATGACAAGGCATCAGCTATGTAGTAATGCTGGGATCCAAACTCTCAGATAAGTACAGCACAAGTCCTGGCCAGTGATCAGTACCATCTAATTGTATGGTCATTTGTATAGCTTGCTGGTGAAAGTATTTATCTGACTAGTGCATTTATGCAACAATGTCTCTAACTCAGCATCTCCCTGTGCACAGTATTATATTATTATCAGAGACTTTGAGATATTATACAATATACCTGCTGATACTTTTCCTAAAATTCAGAATAAATGTAGCATACTTATATCCATTGGAATCCAATTTCCTTTTCTAACACCATAATGAAATCTGTATATATTTCAGATGTTTGGTCTGTTGAAAAGCTGGCTTCTTAGTCTTGATTAAGAAGAAAGAATCAACTGTGGCATCAAAAAAAAAATCTTAAATTAATTCTTGAATTACAACACTATTCCTGTTGCCTACTGCATACAATCCTAAAGCTATTTGAACTCTGATTTTAAATGCAGTATATATTCATATGACTGAATACCAAGAATAAAATACAGTCCTAAAGATCATGCTCATACTTTTCCTTATGAGGCACTGAGAATCTAAAAATAGTAAAATAAAAACGTTTATGTTATCTAAGTAAATTAATTAGGGGATTCAAATGATTATGCCAATGCATTAAAAATACTGAAACAGTGAGTAGTATCTGTGTTACATCAGTCTGGATTTTATGTATAGATCTCCTTTATATCATTGTCAATGTAAGTGAAATATTTCATATTTAGAGTCATTATTAACCCAAAATATTTACCTTGTAGATGATATGAGCACAAGCATTGCATGCCTGTTACCAGTGAAACTGAAAAAAAGACATACCCTGAGATTTAATAAGCTTTTTTTTCTGTGCAGGAACAATGTAGCCACTCCTGCACGTAATATGGCCACTGAGCAATCCAGTAAGCTACTGTTTTGACGTGCATGAGCCTACCGACACCATTCCTGCATGGACACCACAGCATAATGCTAATTACTTTATTTGCTAGTGAAAAACATGCAAATGAGGTGAATTACTGATTCAGCAAGTAGGCAGGCATCCATGCAAGTATAGTGTTAGTTGCAGAAATGTATGCGGCTACTAGCCGAATACATTTCTGCAAAAATTAAAATGGAGCATGACAGCTGAAATAAAAGCATGTATTATAATCTTTAGACATGCCAATGGCCAAATATATGGCCACTGGCATGGACAAGTGTTTAATTTTAACAAAAATAAAAGGTTTTTTTTTTGGCCGATCTCAGACGTTTAAGCAGAGGGCAGTGGCGTGCAAATGGGATTGTGCCAAAAATAAAAAAAAATGTGAAAACTCAATTTTAGGGGAAATCTGCATTTTGCCATTATAGTCTATGATATGTAGAATCAAAACAATACAAGGGAACAGTGGTTGTTAAGGGGAAAGGCTCTGGGGTAGTGCAGTAACTATGGACTAAGGCAGTGGGGTATGCAAATGAGGGGAAATTTACTGAATCACAAAAATATTCTAAGTGCCAAACTGCACCTAACAGTGTAGGTGCTATAGCACAATTATGTAAGCAGGAGGAGCAACAGACATGAAAAGGGATGTGTCATGCATGGTGTAAGCACATTGGAGCTCTATGGCCTCCAGATAAGCTTAGCTAAGCACAGCTAAGCAAGGGGGTGTGTCTGAGGCTGTATTGACTTATTCCATGAAATGAAGAGCATGTTCCCATCCACGGAGTGCAATCTCTTCATGTTTACATTAGCTAAATGGGTTTGCATGGCATGCACAGGGTCTAAATAAAAAAAAAAAAAAAAAAAAAAAAAAAAAACGGAAATAAAAGGTCTGTTTAGATTTTGGCACCGGGTTTGCACGTTTATGCCTCGGGGCTTAAAAGGGGCAGAAATGGGAAGGGAAAAAAAAGGAAAATAAAGGAAAATAGCATAATAAAAGCAATCAAGAACACATTACATAGCTAGCAGGTGGAATGCATCATAGTTAGCCAATCATACAGGCAGCATCTGCAGCACAACAGTATAAACCTTACAGTCTGTTCTTTCCCACAAACTCTGCACCATTGGTGTACACATGCAGGGGAATTTTAACTGGAAAAAAATTGCTTTGATCCATCAGTATGTGCTAGAATCTGAGGGCAGTGAGGAGGATAATGCTGACAACCGCCACAGACTGAGGAGCAGAAGAGTGTTCAGACCCAGGGTAACTTATTAGGGGCTACATGATCTGGAGATAGTAGAGTGCTACAGGGTGGACAGAGACATACTTCAGCAAATTGAGCTGTGCCAGCTTCAACTCAGTTCTAGAACCAACAGGGGGGGCCCATCCCGGTGGATACCAAGGTATGTGTAGCCTTAAGAATACTAGCTACAGGTACTTTCCAAAGACCCACTGGGGACATCATGGGGGTCTCACAGGCATCTGCATCCAGGGTGCTCCACCAGTTCCTGGATGCCATGCTACCACATGCCGGTGAGCACATTTATTTCCCCAACACCTGTGAGGAAAGGATCAGCAATATGCATCTCTTCCACCATGTAGCAAAATACCCAGTGGTACTGGGT
>NC_056725.1:402427007-402567007 GCF_019279795.1 Protopterus annectens
ACTCTGCAATACTCCACGTTGGTAATATCTGCAGGGCCACAGCCTGTAGACACACAGACACCTGGAACACAAACAGAATACAGCATGTCAGACTAGATTCAGTCAGTGGTACAAATAGCAATAATGCATCATGGCTAATAAGGTACATACACCTTTATGTGTACCCATAACAAATGCAAGCAGACAGCACCTTACACAGTATTACATAGATACACTGTACTATATTCACCCTGTGACTCAGACCCATAATAGCTTGTCCCTGCATTGATGATATGGATGACATGGATGTGGCACAGGTATCATCATATGCACAGCATGTGGTGTGGGTTTGCCAGAGGCCTAGGCTGGACAATATGGTTGACATCCATGTGTGTGTGTTTGGAGAGGTACCCTATAGCTGTGAAGATGTGCTGTGTGTGTCTGGAGGTGACTGTCCTGTGATACTGATGTGTGTGTATATGTATGCACACAGTCACTCCATGTGACTGCCCTACACAGTGGTATGTTGGACAGCTGTAGACCGTACATGGCAGGGTGGACAGTTCATTGTCTCTGGCCATGGACATGTGAAACTGGTCCTGCCAGGGGTCTCACTGGCACCACTAGGCCCAAGGCCAGATGCAGTAGTGTGTCCTGCTGGTGACTGTTGTCTGCTGGATCTGTGTCCCTGATTGGAATGGCCAGGATCAAATGCCCAAGGCCTGCTCCATTGTGATGTGGACAGCAACCCACCTTCGGTAGTGCTGGTGTCACTGCCACTATGGGAGTGTGAAGGTGCCCAGCTCCAGTAGACGCTTAGCTGATGTTGATGCTGACCTACATCCACATGGCCAATGCCCATCTCCCACTACATGCTCTTACACAAATATGCCATGGTCAATGCTTTCCAAGGTCTCACCTCACCGTCTATTCATTACCTCAGTATTTTGGCATGTGGCCTCAAGAAGATCATGTATGTCACCACATAAATCAGGAAGAGTTGCATCCAACACCCTGAGTATTTGTCTGGTGTTGCATTCACTGCATGCCTGAGTATCCATGACAGCCCAAAACATGCATCTGGTGACACCTGCTGTGGCACTTGTGACAGCGGCTTGATGAGCAGCAGTCCTCCTGAGAGCACCCCTGTCCATCTGCCTGTGTGGGACCTCACCTGCACTCTGGCTATGGCCAGTGTCTACACTCACACCTGCCATAGTCACCACACTAGCCTCTTCCATGTCACCACCTGCCAACTGACCATCATCTGTGGCTGCTGGGGATGGGTCATGTGCGGGCATTGTGACTGTGTATGGGGACATTGTGGATGACTGTGGGATGCTAACTAATGGCACAGATTAATCCCCTGGCAACACCACCTCTGCCTGAATATGACCATCATCATTGCCAGAGTCTGTAGAGACACTGACATCATATTCTGAGAGGGAGGGACCACAACCACCATGATCACCTCTGGGGGAAATACAACATATGTACATTAATACCTGCACTATACAATTTGCTGCTAAACATGCACACATACGCACACACATGCACACACATACAGGTAAGGTGCAAGACAGGCATTACCCAGACCTCACAATAGCCAACTGGTGACATTCACAACACAGTCAGACCACTACGTGCACACCCTGTACAGGACCTCAACATCATGCAGTGTTGCCCTTTCCACTTAATGTTACTACATATATACACCTCAGTGATATGTGAGTAGTGTTAGTAGGTGATGGGCCTTCAAGCAGCACACACTGCACCCATGTACACATAATTGCTGTTCACCTGTACAGCACAGTGGCAACTCCTACAGAATGTACCTCTTAACTGTGCAGAGTATTGCTGAATGTCTACATGTCTGGCTCATATTTCTGGTTTGTTCATCATAAATCATCTGTTTGCCTGACACATTACTGGGATGATATGAGGACTGATATCACTAATTAGTGACATATTTTGAGTCTCATACTTCAAAACCTGCAGTCCATTTATGTTACAACAGAACCGGTTATACTAACAACCTTCTAAGCTTACCATGGATATTATAAGTGCAGACATCCCTGTTAACATGCCATGTTTGTCTTATATATATCATGAGACCACATAAATCATGTGATATCATTTCCCACCTTTAATGTGACCTATAGCCTGTACAATCCAATTGAACATTAGGTCTAACATGTAGATGTTGAAATATGTACAATAGGCTGGTTGCATGACTGTGCACACCCTTAAACTAATACTTTGTTAAAGCACCTTTTGATTTCATAACAGCAGTCAGTCCTCTTGGGAAGATGTGTATCAGCATGGCACATCTGGACTTAGCAGTATTTGTACACTCTCCCTTGCAGAAGCCCTCCAACTCTGTCAGATTGCAAGGGAATCACTTCTGCACAGGCCTCTTCAGGGCACCTCACAGCTTTTCTTTTGGATGTATGTGTGGACTGTGGCTGGGCCATTCCAAAACATTGATTGTCTTCTGGTGAAGACATTCTTTTATGGATTTTGATGTGTGGTATGGGTCATTGTTTTGTGGAAAGGTGTAAGTCCTATCCATCCACAGCTTTTTAGCAGACACATGAAGATTTTGGGCCAAAAGGGACTGGTATTTTGAACTGTTCCTAATCCCCTCCACCTTGGCTAAAGGCCCACTTTCAGCTTATGAACAGTAACCAAAAAGCAGGACACTGCCATCACCATGCTTCACCATGGGGATGGTGTTCTTTTGGTGATGCACAGTGTTGTTCTTGTGCCAAACAAACCTTTTGGTATTGTGGCCAGAAAGTGCAGCCTTGGTCTCATTGCAACATAACACATTTCCCCACATGCTATTGGGAGACCTGATGTATTTTTCTTGAGAAATTTGACAGACCTCGATGTTGTTCTGTGTGTGAGAAGGCTTCCATCTTCCAAACCTACCCCATAGGCCAGACGTGGAGAATACGGGAGATTATTGCCACATGTAGTACACAACTGGTACTTGCCAGAGATTCCTGCAACTCCTGTAATGTTGCTGTAGGTCTCCTGGCAGCCTCCCTGACCAGTTTGGGTCTTGTCTTTTCCACACATTTGGAGGTATGTCCAGTTCTTTGCAATGTGACTGTTGCCCCATATTTCCATGACCATTTGATGACTACTGTCTTCACTGTGTTCCATGGTATATGCAATGCTGTGGAAATGTATGTGTACCCTTCTCTGGGTTGATACCTTTCACAAATGAGATCCCTTTGTTGCTTCATAAGCTGTATGTGAACTATGTCTGTTGCTGTAGCAGGCAACTGACTAAATTATTTGCTGTTAATCAAAGAGTCTCTGTAATTGATGGCAGGTGTGTACCCAAAAAGGTGTAATGTTGTAATAATATCAAAAGCTGTTTCAATACAGTATTAGTTTCAGTCTGTGCACTTGTATGCATCTTGCTTCTTGTCAGTCTTTTAGGTGTCATAATTGTTCCCCTAACAGATTTGTTTGCTTTGCAATTGAACTGTACAGATTATAGGTCACATGAAAGGTTGGTAGGGTTCAGAAATGTTTTATTGTGCCCTCATTTTGGTATATCTCAAATACCTGGCATTCTAACAGGTGTGTGTACACCATTTATATGCACTGTATAGCACTAGTTTTAGGCCTTTGTCCCCCCATTTTGTCAGTCTTTGTCCAGATTTCTTGCAATGACAGGTTGTGAGGTATTCTACAGATATGTTACATCTCCTGCAAACAGGCCCCTGTGATGAACACTGTGATGCAATGCAGTTAACCCCACCACAAGTGAACATGCAGATATCGCAATATGGCTGAAGAGTAACAGTTGTGTACATGGTCACATGCATGACCTTAACATGCCTAGGGTACGTATGAGCCACAACAGGACAATTCCATACTCACCAGCTTCAGGCTGCTGCCCCACATCCAGACCAGAGGTACCTATGTAGTTGTGGGGGAGAGGTTTTGTCAGCAGACTCACATTTGGCATTGGTACAAAATTAATGTTAGGTTTCTGCACAGTTACTGTATAAGCTATGATAGTACACCATAGATGTGCACTTGTGTACATTACTAAACCCCACCCACAAATGTAGTTTGAACTGACATATGCATCTAGATACTCTACAGAGGACAGTATAACTGCTATAAGATTAAATTGATGTGCACTGTGGCCTTACCTGGATGCTCCTCACCTGTTGTCTGGGTGCCACCCACCTCCAAGGCTTGTATTTCATGTGTTGGCTTTTTTGTGGGGCTGCCCAAAGGCTGGCAAGGAGCTCCTCTGTTGCTAAAAGTGGGGCCTATGTGGCTGGACCCCCACCTGTAGCAGTACAATCCGTGGCCATGGCAGCAACCCTTTGCCAGGTATGACATATTAGGTCCGTTGCCTGATGCCTGACCTGATCATATATGCGGCCATGGTAGCCCAAGGTGTTAACTCTGTGGACAAGGTTATCCCACAGGGCAGTCCGCTGTCACAGATTTTGTTGGCTATGGCCGAACAGCACTGCATGGTGTTGGATTATTGCTTCAGTGATCGCTGCATTCTCCTCTGCAGTGTATGCTGGCTGATGCTGCATGCCACCTGGAAGACATAAACAGGGAAACACATCACAGGACCTCAGATATTGCACATTTACAGAGCCAGCACATTAATATTGCCTATCATTAGTCATCACTTACAACCACATCATACCCCTGTCATCTATCAGCACAGTATGAACCTGCATTTAACTCCTAGTCTTGATGTGTCATGTCCCCTCCCCAGTGAGGGCCAGTACATTGCATAAACCACCATTCATCATTCATGTTTGTGTAGTGGGATGACAGTGGCCTTCTTCCTTGCAGATGGGATGTCAATGGTGTTCATGCTTTGGTTGCATACAGTGTGTAATGGAGCTGGGAGCATATGCCTGAGTTCATGTAGTATGCAGACAGGAATGTTATCAGGTCCCATGGAGACTTGCTTTTGTTGAATTTAATTAGGCAGTATGCACATGCTCCCTGATGATGAGTGGAGGGGTGCCAGTGTTGTGCATATCCACCTATACTAATAGTGAGCCGTGGGGGTGATGTTTGCCCTAAACCTGTCTGCAGCAGGTTGACTATAGCTATGATGTGTGTGTATGTGGTGTGATTGACCACCATTACAGGGAGAGTTGGGTTGCTGCCTCTGAGATTGCAGGCATATGTGAAGACAGCCTTGTGATTGCCCTTGGTGGATGTGTCCAATCTGTACTCATAGTTAGCCTTACAATAATCCACCTGTAACCTCATAAGCTTGTTCAGACAAAGGTTGACTTACTGCCAAGTTGGTGTCTGCTCCTACTTTGCCCTGTACAGCCAATATAGCAACCAATTATGTAGTTTGTGTATTGTTGCTGTACAGCAAAGGGGATTACTGTACTTTGGTGGAGACAGGTTGTACAAGTAAGGTATTGCTAAGTCCATATACCTATGTAGGTGGTCATATAACTGTTTGTAGTAAGCATGGACAGCAGATCATAACACAGTTGGACACATCTCCAATTTCAACTTGATAATCATGCTTATTCAGGTACTCATGTCTGTGTCAGGGCAATACAACACCCAGTAGCTGTAGAAATCTAACTCTGTTGGATGCACATAAACTAAGGTTACACACGTGTACAACAGGTCTATATTAAAATATCGAATGTTTAGGTGATCGAACACCTAAACATCAATCTTCTAATATCGAACCTAAGAATATCGAACCCCCCCAGGGAAATACACGTCGGCCAGTAAAAAAAAAAAACTTTACATCTAAACTAAGTGGGAGCTTTGCCCCCCCACCCCCCGTGTGGGGCTCTGTGCCTCTCACACCCCCTAACTAAATATACCAACTCTGAGATCGCTCAACAGTATGGAAATGCCAAAGTCTGATGAACGGACAAGGGAAATCTTTCCCTTAGTTAAATCAGCCATTCGCCATTTTTTTGCTTTCAATATTGGAAGTTCGATGTTTAGATGTTCAAGCACCTAAACATTCAATCTTTTAATATAGACCTGTGTACAACATGTACAGCTTATTTACCTGATGTTTTGCATCCCATGTCTGTTGTTATGAGGCAGCCAGGTACACCTGCTCATACATACATGTGCACAGGTAATACCTGATATACATTTCTGTTCTATGTAAGCATGGCACACTGTATTTACACTCTTGCTGCTCAGTCATTCCTGTCAACCTGTAAGAGCAGGATATCTGGAGGATGCCACACATACATGGGGGGGGGGGGGTGATGGGCCAAAATTTGTGACACTTTCTTAATATTGCTGTAACACACTTAAGTCATTTGATAGCACAGTAGCCTTTGCATTCACAGACATACCCGGAGGATGTCCGACACTCATATGGCAGGAAGAGAGGAGAAAGGCTAGGAGTGTGGTAGTGAGGGTAGGAACTTTTAATGTTGGCAGTATGACTGGTATTGGGACAAAGCTAGCTAATATTATGGACAGATAGAAGGTTGATATATTGTGTGTGCAAGAGACCAGATGGAAGGGGGGGTTAAGGCTAGGTTTATCGGAGTCAGGTCCAAATTGTTCTATCATGGTGTGGATGGGTGGAGAAATGGTGTAGGGGTTATTCTGAAGAAACAGTATGCCAAGAGTGTGTTTGGAGTTGAAAAGAGTGTTGGATAATGTGATGTTTATGAAGCTGGAAATTGATGGTGTAATGATGACTGTTGTTAGTGCATATACTCTGCAAGTTGCGTGTGCAATGGATGAGACAGAAAAACTTTGGAGTGAGTTGGATGAAATGGTGATGACTGTACCCAAGGCAGAGAGAGTGGTGATTGGATCAGATTTCAATGGGCATGTTGGTGAAGGGAACAGAGGGGGTGCAAAAGTGATGGCATGTATGTTGTTAAGCAAAGGAATGCAGAAGGTGAGATGATGGTGGAGTCTGCAAAATGGATAGACATGACTGTGGTGAATATATATTTTAACAAGACAGAGGAGTATAAGGTGACATACAAGAGTGGAGGAAGATGCACGCAGGTGGATTATATCCTATGTAGGAGGGCGAGTTTGAAGAAGATTGGAGACAGTAAAGTGATGACAGGGGAAAGTGTAGTTAAGCAGCATGGAATGTTGGTCTGTGGATTGACGTTGGTGATCAAGAAGAGGAGGAGTGTGAGGGCAGCACCAAGTATCAAATGGTGGAAACTGAAAGAGGGTGATTGTGAAGTTGAGGTCAGGGAAGAGTTAAGACAGGCACTGGGTGGCAGTGAAGATTTACTGAATATCTGGGTAACTACAGCAGAGCTAGTAAGGAAGACAACTAGAAAGGTGCATGGTGTGACATCTGGACAGAGGAAGGAGGACAAGGAGACCTGGTGTGGAATGAGGAAGTACAGTGGAGTATACAGAGAAAGAGGTTGATGAAGAAGTGGGATTGTCAGAGAGATGAAGAATGTAGATGAGGAGATGAGGTGCATGACAAAGGGAGAGGTGGCAAAAGCTAAGGATGAGGTGTATGAAGGTTTGAATTAAAGGTTGGACACTAAGGCTGGAGAAGAGGACCTGTACTGATTGGCTAAACAGAGGGACCGAGCTAGGAAGGATGTGTAGCAGATAAGGGTGATAAAGAATAATGAGGAGAAATGTACTCACAAGCAAGGAGAGTCTGGTGAGCAGATGGAAAGAGTACTTTGAGGGGATGTTGAATGAAGAAAATGAGAAAGAGAGAAGGTCGGATGATGTGGGCATGGTGAATCAGGAAGTGCAATGGATTAGCAAGGAGGAAGTAAGGATAGCTATGAAGAGGATAATAATTGAAAGTCTGTTGGTCCAGATGACATACCTGTGGAAGCATGGAGGTGTTTAGGAGAAATGGCAGTGGTGTTTTTAATCAGATTGTTTAATGAAATCTTGGAAAGTGAGAGGATGTATGAAAAATGGAGAAAAAGTATCTGGGTACCGATTATAAGAATAAGGGTGATATGCAGAGCTGCAGTAACTACAGAGGGATAACACTGATCAGTCAAAGCATGATGTTACTGAAGGAGTAGTGGAAGCTAGGTTAAGAAGGGAGATGAGGATTAGTGATCAGCAGTATGGATTCATGCCAGGAAAGAGCACTACAGGTGCAATGTTTGCTCTGAGACTGTTGATGGAGAAGTACGGAGAAGTTCAGAAGGCATTGCATTGTGTCTTTGTGGACTTAAATAAAGCATATGACAGAGTGTCTATAGAGGAGTTGTGGTACTGTATAAGGAAGTCGGGAGTGGCGGATGCATTTGTAAGAGTGCTACAGGATATGTACAAGGGTGGTGTGACAGTGGTGAGATCTGACGTGGGAGTGACAGATGCATTTAAGGTGGAGGTGGGATTACATCAGGGATTAGCTCTGAGCCCTTTCTTATTTACAGTGGTGATGGACAGGTTGGCAGACAAGATCAGACAGTAGTACCCATTGACTGTGTTGTTTGGAGATTACATTGTGATATGAAGTAAGAGTGGAGAACAGGTTGAGGAGACCTGGAGAGGGGGAGATATGCTCTAGAGAGGGGAGGAATGAAGGTCAGCAGGACTAAGACAGAATATATGTGTGTGAATGAGAGGGAGGGTAGAGGAATGGTGAGGATGCAGAGAGTAGAAGTGGCAAAGGTGGATGAGTTTAAAAACTTGGGATCAACAGTTCAGAGTAATGGTGGGTGTGGAAGAAAGGTGAAGAAGAGAATACAGGCAGGATGGGTAGGGTGGAAAAGAGTGTCAGGAGTGATTTGTGACAGACAAGTACCATTAAAAGTGAGAGGGAATGTCTACAAGAGGGCAGTGAGACCAGCTATGTTATATGGGTTGGAGACAGTGACACTGGCAAAAAGGCAGGAGTGAAAGCTGGAAGTGGCAGAGTTAAAGATGTTAAGATTTGCACTGGGTGTGATGAGGGTGGACAGGATTAGGAATATGTATGTTAGAGAGTCATCCCAGGTTGGATGGTTTAGAGACAAAGCCAGAGAGTAGCAGGATTATGTTTGGTTTGGACATGTGCTGAGGGGGGATGCTGAGTATAATGGGAAAAGGATGGTAAGGATGAAGCTGCCAGCTAAGAGGACAAGAGGAAGGCCTATGATAAGGTGTATGGATGTGGTGATAGAGGATATTCAGGTGGTTGGTGTGACAGAGCAAGATGCAGAGGACAGGAAGAAATGGAGATAGATGATCTGCTGTGGCAACCCCTAACGGTATCAGCCAAAGGAAAGAGAAGGAGATGTTGTAATGTCAGTCTTCACATATTGCCAATGATTTGCCAGACGTAACACAACTCTATGAGTAAATGACTACAAATATAAGACACACATATGGTCAGTGTGCATAACACTGGGCAGTCGAATGGTATGAGCTCAGTATATCACATGCAGTTCAACACGCACATCTGCAACAGTAGTTTACTATGCAAATACCCTGTATACGTCTCTTACATGTATACCATAGTTGTATTCACAATTAACATATGGATATCTACAACATCCCAGTAGCTGGCCTAGCAGTGTCACAATCAGTATTCTTCAACACACACTACAGTAGTAGTGATATGTGAAACATCCTCTCCTGGAGTAACTCAGGGGCCTGAGCTCTGATCTATGTCACTGCAGACAGACCCAGATGCTATGGCCACAGCTTCTGATCAGAAAAATATCAGTACAGCAAGTCTTGTTGAGACATATTTGATAAACTTCCTATTTCCCATTATTACATACCCCCTGCTGCATTCCATTACATGCTTACTTGTTTGACATACTTTTTATTTCCAAGTATGGTTGGTTTGATTCCAATATGTGTTGGTTGGTTGGTTGGTTGGTTGGTTGGTTGGCCTGTCTGTCTGTCTGTTTCTGTCTGTCTGTCTGTCTGTCTCTCTCTCTCTCCGAGATGTAGGGTTTGCATCTGTTTTGCATAGGCAGCAGCTTGTCTGTTGTAGGTAATTTTCATGAGCAGCTGATGGTCTGTACACCAGTTGGTGTCCCCCACTTGCTAATTGCATGCAGAACAGCTGTGTTTTTATTCCTACAGCCAATGGCATGGCAACACACTCCTATAATTGTGTACTTCATGTGGGCATTCACCCTTTTCCTTGCCTGTAAAGAGGTATTTCATGGAGGTGTGTGAACAACACCATCACAGAGGGTAGTTTGAAATACCTCTTACAATGAAAACTGTGGAGACAGCCCAACAAACTGGGGGAGAATGTTCCAGACATAAGGACAGAATGTGAGTATTGCTATTATACAGTTGAATAATTGTTAGTTTAACAGAGTTTGTGTGGACTTGGCTTTTCTCTCTGATTTTAAGTCTGACAGTGTTATGTGGTTGACATAACTCTCAACTGTCGGGCTATCCACAGAATCGCCAGATTTTGGACTGTCATGTTTGGTGTGTTCCTCATACATTTTTGTCTTTGAAAAAATCAGTAGCATACTTTGGGGATTGGAGTCAGTAAATGGTATCATCCATATGTATTTCTGACTTCATATCTCTCAGAAAAGATATGTTACAACAAACCCTGTTACACCAGCAACTGTCTCAGTTTATAGCAGCAATATTTCACATATGCCCCTATTTTTGGGCATCTGCCCTCAAGTATGTCAGGCTTTGTTCACATGTCATGCAGTAAGAGGTTGCTAGATAGGGTATATCATTATTTAGTGCCTTTATTCCTGATACCATCCCAGTGATGTCTCAGACTGCCAGTCATGTTATGTGTAATAGGCCTTATATATGAGGACAAAGCCTGGACATTCTGTGGGACTCTGAGCAGTTGAGAGGTCTGTGTATTTCTGGCAATTGTTGACGGACTGTCAGGATTGTGTAGCAGTGTAGAGTGTAAATGTTATTTGGCCTGGGTAGGGAGGGGGTAGATGTATGTGTTATAGCTCCTTTTCTATTTGACTGTGCATGCTGCTCCATTTTCTGGTGGTCTATCTACTGCATATGTTTGTAGCAGCAGACTGAGACATGTCCCATACCATGGTCAGGCATCATGCTACACTGTGAATTGTGCCAGTATATGTAGGGGTAGTGTGTGAGTGGCAAACATGATGAGATGCTTTGGTTCACACAGCCTTTACACTCTACTGTTCATTTGGCTTACTAGTATGTCACTGTGACTGTGGTGAAACTGGTTGTGGGTATGCACTTTCACACTGGTGTCTGTTTTTCAGTGCTGTTACATTCCTGTAGTGCCTGATATATTTGCAAATACATGTGTAATTCCCCATAGAGGATGTGGGTTAGTGCTGTGTCTGTTTGAGTGTAGTTTGGATGGTGCTTGGTGACATGCTTAGCAGCTAAGTGTAGTTTCCCTAATGTGATGTTATGTCCAGATATTTGTAGGATGTACTGTTGCCTGGCCCCATAAATGTTATGTATCTCTGACACATCAGTGGTATGATGT
The DNA here is from genome assembly GCF_019279795.1 of Protopterus annectens. Classification (NCBI taxonomy): domain Eukaryota; kingdom Metazoa; phylum Chordata; order Ceratodontiformes; family Protopteridae; genus Protopterus; species Protopterus annectens. Next base: position 402,438,409 of record NC_056725.1, read on the forward strand.
GAGGATTTAAGTCACTAACTAGTGAGAAGTAACTGAGTGTTGGAATTGTGATATTTCAGTCAATATATGTTAGGACAGACAGGAGGGTATTACTGCAGCAACTGTGCCAGTTTATCAGCATTTTAGATATGTCCCTATTTTCATGGCTTTCTCCCCTCACTTTGTCAGGCTTGGTCCAGATTTGTTGCACTAAAGGGATCTGAGCCTACCTCTCGACTGGCTGGATTGATTCAGAATGTCCAGGTTTATTGCTCATATTTCTGGTCTGTTCCACAGATTCATTATTTTTATTTCCCTAGTAAATCACTGTGATGATCTGAGGATTTTTGTCAGTAAATGATGACATACATTTCAGTTTCAGAACTCACATCCTTCAGAACATGTATGCTGAAACAAACCCTGTCACTCTGGCAACAATCTACATTTATAAGAGCAATATTTAAAATATGTCCCTAGTTTTGGCCCATTTGTCCCTGCATTTTGACAGCCTTTGGCCAGATTTCTTGCACTAAGAGGTTGAGAGGTATAGTTCTGAGGTATGACTCCACTACATGTTGTCAGCATTGGGAAGGTGGCCTAATGGTTAAGGTGTTTGCCTTACAAACACAAGGTGCATGGTTTGAGTCTCACAAGGGATAATTGGCTAGGCTTAAAATGGCTCGCAAGGGCAGTTAGCTTAGTACTAACCTATGAACCTATATATATATATATAATATATATATATATATATATATGGTTTCACTTCAGATTGTCGAGTTACTGAAAACTCAAACTTCATATGGTTGAAATCATATGATCAAGTTTTCAGAAACTCGAAATTATGGACTGAAATAAAAAAAAAGTCAAACACATAATTTCTGCAACCCTCACACCCTCCTACTTCAATATACCAACTCTGAGATTGTTCTACAGTGGGAAAAAGGGAAATCTCTCATTCTGCACTGTATGCAGAAGCGTAGAACAGGAGAGTTCCCATTTCCTTGCTAAAGTGTAATCATGGAAATGTTATATTGAAGTAGGGAGGGTGCAAGGAGACTTGCCCCCCTGCAAAAAAACAAATATTAAACTAAATTTAAGTCTTTTTTTTAACAGTTCACAATTTCGAGTTTCAGAAAACTCGATCATATGGTCTCGACCTTATGAAGTTCGAGTTTTCAGTAACTCAACATTCTGTAGTGAAGATATATATATATATATATATATATATATATATATATATATATATATATATATATATATGCATCTCTATTTATATTATGTATATAATTTTCCATATATATGCATCTCCATACATATATACATGTGTATATGTATATATACAAAACCTGACTGATTCGACAGAATCTTTTCCCTACTGTTGAATGACTCTACTGCATGATATGTTTGAAAAAGCATCAGCAATACCTACAGCTGCAATGGTGTAGTGGGACATTGCTCAGACTATGGTGTACGGGGTCCTGCCCTGGGTCTGAGATTTGGCTGTGCTGATTACCTTGTTGCTAGGCAGAACAGTGGCTGATGGAGATGGAGTGATTAAAGCAGTTTCAAGTGGGTATGTGTGATGCTAAGTGATGCCAACATACGGTTAACCATACAGACGCTTAATTGGTGTTGGCTTCACTTAGCATTGCTTACTAACATCGCTTACACCCGTGCTTATTTCTTTAAAAGAAAAGAAAAAGGGGTGATAGGAAAGGGTGAAAAAGGAACATGCAGAGGGAAAAACAATATGAAAGATAGCTGGGGATGTGCAGGACGGGTGTAGGGAAGGTCCATAGCTGTGCATTTCTTATACAGCAACAGCTGTGCATTTGTACAGAATTTGGAGTTGAATCTGGACACTCAAACCCCAGAGACAGGGGTGAGGATGACAGCAATGTGTTGTCTAGCCAATTGGACTGGATTACATGTGTCCAGTGGACATGTGTGCAAAATGGGCAGCTATGTATGGGGCGATTTTTTTTTTGTTGGGGACAGATGCCCTTTTCTTTGTTTTTAAGGTGAGAGTGGGATGTTGGGGAAAGATTGTAGGTGCATCTGTGGAGGTAGGTTTGGTAGGGAGATAGACGAGACAGACAAGATAGCAGACAAGGGTGGTATATGGCACATTTGAGGTGGATGGTGGTTGGGAATCTGAAGCCCATGTGCCCCCATATGGTTTAATTGGGACTGAGATCCCTACCCATGGGCAGTCACCACTGCACCTTCATGGCCCCAAAGGTGGCTGTGCTGTGGGCTTGGTAGGAGGGGCGGCCTGCCTCTTGAGGTGCACTAGGCAGCCCTCAATCTGGAGCAGCTGCTCTCCACACTCTGATTGAAAGGTGCGGTGCACCAAACCCCAGACTTGACTGTGGGTGACAGCCTCCTGTCCGCATGCACTCCTGAGGGGGGCAGGCCCTGTCCCCTGTGGCAGTTCCACCCTTGAGTGGTGCAGGACCAGCAAATGAGGGAGATCTGGGTTGGGTCGCAGATATGCTGGGGCCTGGTACCATGGCCAGATGAGGTGGGACAGGTGCATCTGCTGGGATTTGTCTTCCCAAATGCGCTATGGTGTTGAGGTTTTACAAAATACGTTGGTTAGTCATAAACAACACATTTCAAGATTAGTTATAACAGCATGCATGGGTCTTCCAATTAACCCCATAAAACAGATTTAAAACAGTTGCATAGCAAACAGAACATATGCATAAATGTAACAACAGTATGCATCATAACATCATGCCAGTAATATTGATGGCAACAGGCCACCAACAATGGCATTCGAACAAGATATTTTAACATACAACCAATCAAACATATTAACAATAATATAACACAAGTCCCAACATTAGGGCTGGAGCACAACATACCTATAGTATATGAGCAATAATTATTGATGCAGATAGAGTGAGGGAGACAGAAAATCCATTAACAACTGTTTATGCTTCTATTTCCCACAACAGTATTGCTCAATACTCTATGGGTTTGCCCTCACTTTACATCTTCCTGTGGCCATAGCGTCTGTAGTACAAACATACCTATTAAACTGTCAGCCTGGAATGGTATGAGGCAAAATGTTACAAATCTGGGTATATGACTAAAGGGGACTTGTACATGTCAGGGTTACATATCTGGCGTAGGAGGGGTACCCTGAACTGCTGTTATGTGAGTGTGCTACTGGCATAAGTCAACTGGTTTCCCTATCTGTGTCCAGGATATTTGTAGCAGTGACCACTAGCTGTGACAGTGTGACACTTGACAGACATGTATCGGAAACATACCTCTCAACCTCTTAGAGCATGACATCTGGACAAAGCCATACATAACAGTGGGACAAAGACCCATAAATATTAACAATTTTTAGATAGTGCTCTTACAAAAAAGTTGATAAAATAACAGATTTTGCTTTTGCATTGCTTTTCTGATGGATATGACATCTGACACTTGTATGCCTATCATTATTTTCTAACTTCAGTCTATAATGGTCTGCCACTGATTTGTCATGACACCACTACTTTGTGTAAAATGGACCACAAATCTGAAACAAATATCTGTACATTGAGTAAATATCTGTAACAGTTGAGATGTATGATTTGGGAAGACTGCATATTATATGTGCCTATCCTGCTGTCATTTGCAGGCATGTGGTGAGACAATTCAAAAATTGTACACAGTTTGTAGGTATACCCTTCATACAGCTACTGGCAACATTTACTTACCTGTAAAACCTGTAGGGAAAATATCTGTTAACACTACCTGACTGTTTTTACATTTATTCCTGATTCCTTGGTAATAGATATGCACACATCTTAGTACCACTCCCTGGATTCAAACCATGTCTGGGTGTGCAAAATTAACAACAAAGCCATTTCTCATCACACTGCGCTACTGGGTAACTGCAGTTTTTTGTTTCAACGGTTTCTGCCTAATAGCCTCTTGGTTAGACAGTCTGAACTTGTAATTCTGTGACGCATGAATGACAGGTAGTTATTGTACTGTGCATTACTCCTTTCGATTACTACAACTTGGAAAGCAAAGGTTAACATAAGGTAATGCTGCATGGTACACACATTGATACTTTCCATATTACTATTTAGGGTTCAGAGCTTAGTGCAGTATATATTTCACATTTAATTTATATCTCACTTTACAGCTACACCATCTACGGTTTCTCCTAACAGCTTGTTCACAGATGCACCTCAGTTAATGTATAGCTGTCACAGCCATATTTGCTTTGAAGAACCTGTATACATTCTATATATGTCTGCAACATTTTATTGTACTTCAATATTCATCAGTCATACTTCATTATTTATTTAGTTCACACAGTAACAGTACACCTACTAGCAGTAAGCAATGTACTCCTTCTTAGCTACTTTAACAAAATACTGCAAAATAGATTTGTACTCACCAGCCTGTCGGCGCAGCCTCAGCAGTTCGTGACCATGGGCTTCCATGTTCACAGCCCTCTCTGCTGCAGCTGTAGGGGAGAAAAACACACATTATGCATATCTGTCTATCACATCCTCAGGCTAGTATTTGCAACAAACTACTTGATAATGATACACACTATAGGAGCATTCTAGGCACATCCATCTTGGATCCACAGGTATAAGAGCTCCCCCTTCCTACACTGCACTGTAGGTTAGCATAGTGGTGCCATACCTGCTCACCAGTCCGGGGATGCCAGTAGCTCTGGTGAGGTCATGTGCAAGATGGTCCCAGGCCTCCACTTTGTATTGGGAGCCTTGGCACTGGCCCTGCAGCAGTCTCTCCTCATGGTTTTTAACTAGGAGTCCAACCATGACCCTGGCCTTCCAAATGCTCCAACATTGCACCCAAAAGCGCATTCCCTCTCCTACACCAGCCATTGTATCTGCACAGATGGACTATAACAGATTATGGCTATATTTCCACCTGCACCATTTAAATAGTGCGATATTCCCACCCTTTGCTATCATTGGACCATTTTAAAAAGGTTAAGCTCCGCTAAGCAGTGCGCAAATCTGCTAAGCTGGTTTTTAACACTGCTTAAAGGGGAAGTTGTTGAGCAGTTTTTAACAGTGTGCAAATCCAGTTAGCTGAGCTACCTGCTGCTTAGCATTCACGTCTTAGCAATGGTTACACTTGCTAAGCATAGCTGAGCATTGCTAACCATTGGCCACTTTAAATTTTTTAAATATATCAGAGGACTGACTTCATTTATTAAGTGTATATGATGTACTTTACATGACATTCCTCTATGTGCTTTCCTTACAATGACAAAGGGTGTGACTATACTGTATGAGGCACTTATGTGTACATGAGTGGTTTCACATGTTATATGAACTCACACTTACACTGTACACCAGCTACACTACCCTGGTTGACAAAAAACAGTTGCTACATAATTTAAGTTTAAAAAATAATTTTAACACTACTTTCCCACATAAAAATAAGTTGACTGTCTTGGTACTCAAACCATGAGCACCTGTATACAAAGCCAGAATGCTAACCACTATACTATCTTGGCTTGCAAATTTCACCTGTATATTTGTATTTATCTCCTATGGGATGTTTAAGCTATGGTAAGCGGAGAGCCATAACGTGCACACCCGCTTAGCCATGCTTAAGCATTCCTTAGCCTAGAAAAAAATATAATATTACTATTATATTATTATGTTATTCTCTTTTTTGATTTCTCCAAGTCTTTTGAGTTTCTAATACCATGATGGGAATGGACCCCATTCCTAAGTCAGAGTATGATTAAAGTTCATGAAATTAGTATTATTTCACTCTTTGATGTTAGCCAAAAGTGGTCTTCGCAGTACCCGCAATGTGCCTAGCAATGACTCCTTCTGCAATTCATATGGTGTTGCATGAATTGGTAACATATCTAAATATGATTGTAAATTCTTTTTTATAAGACCAGTTGTTCCTACTACTATTGGAATTGTCTGGGTATCTTTCTTCCACATTGTTCTCATTTCTTCCTGCAGATCAAGGAATTGTATGACTTTGTGTCTCTCTATACGCAAGATACTATAGTCACTAGGTGTGGCAATTTCAATGATCAATGCTACTTTTGTCTTCTTTTCTTGGATCACTATGTCCAGTTTTCTAGCATCTATCTTTTGGACTGTTGGTATTGGGTGATCCCATGTGATGCAAACTTCATCATTTTCTATGATTCTCTGTGGCTCATGTTTCCAATGTTTTTCAGCCACTTCAATACCATAATGTTTGCACAATCTCCAGTATAACAATCTCGCCACATTATTATGCCTTTCAGTATACAGCCCCTCTGCCATTAGAGCATCACAACCACCAATAAGGTGTGTAACTGTTTCCAACTCGGTTCCACAAAACCTACATATGTCTGTTTCTCGCACATGTTCAATGGACTTAGTAAGCCAGCGTGTACGCAGCCCACTATCTTGGGCTGCCACTATTAACCTTTCATTTCTTGATGTAAATTCACCTCTCCTTAACCATTCCTGCGTTCATTCTTGATCAACATGAGGCTCTTCCAGAAGTTTTTTATACTTGCAACTATATTTATGTTTTTTCCACATTTCTTGCCTTCTCATCTGATCTTTCACCTTATATTCATTCTTTTCTTTTTTTAGCACATTCAGTTGCTGCCTGGTTTTTATCCACTTTTGGTTTGATTTCCATTCCTGCTTGACATCGATATGCTTCTGCTAAATTAAGCAGATATGTCATCTTAGATTTATTCTCCTTATATTTCAAAACTTTCACCACATTTGGATCTTGTGAGGTCAATAGATATGTGTGGAGTCCCACGATTGCAGATCTATACATGTAATCAATTTCAAGGAGGCCCATCCCTTCTTCAGAACGGGGGATATATAATCTTGGTATACACTGATTTTTATAAATAATGTGGTGAGCATGAAGCATCCTTCTTGTTTTGATATCCAATCTATCCAACACTTTTTGGGGCCAGTCAATCACTCCAAAACTATAAATTAGGACAGGAAGAGCAAACTGATTTATAGCTTGGATCTTGTTCCTAGGTGTCAATGCTGTTTTCAGGATTAATGTAAGTCTTCTAAAGTACTCCTTACTAAGCCTTATTCACATTTGTTCATGTTTTATTGCTGATCCTTCATCAATTCCAAAGTATTTATATCACATTCTTGTCCCAAACTGATGTTTTCCTGGTGCTGCAATTTTCCTTTTTTAAATGTTGCTTTTGCACATTTATCAAGACCAAATGGCATTCCAATATCATCTGAAAAAGTTTTGACAACCTGCAGCTGTGCTTTCAGTTCCTCATCTGATGAGCTATACAATTTTAAATCATCAACAAAGAGAAGATGATAAGTCATTAGACTGTTGTTTTCTAGAAGCCAAATTGTAGCCATGGCCTAGGCTGCTAAGTAAGCAGCTTAACGGGTTAATGGCAAGGCAGAATAATAAGGGTGACAGATAGTCACCCGGGATTATCCCCCTTTGAATTTTTATTCCTGGGTTAATAATCTGTCCTTTATCATGGCTTAATTGCAAAGTGGTCTACCACTGCTTCATGGTTACTGCAATGTAATCAATCAGTGTAGGGTGTATCTTATACATTTTTAAGCACTCTTTTATCCATGAATTTGGGATACTATCAAATGCTTTTTTGTAGTCAATCCATGCCATACTTAGGTTCTTCCCCTTCTTACAATTCTCCACTATAACTTTAACAACAAATTGTCCTTTGTTCCATATGACTTTCTTTTATTGCCCTTTTGTTCTACTGCCATAATTGAGTTTTCTTCTAAATGACTATAAACTCTGTCATAGTCAATTCTCATGTATAGTTTGTATGTTGTTGGAAGACTAGTTATTGGTCAATAATTTTTAGGGTAGCTTGCAGGTTCATTCTTAAGTAAGAGCATTGTTTTTCCTGCTATTAACCAGTGTGGTGTGTGTTCAGGGTGCATATATAAATAGTTCTTACTCATGGCTAAATCATCATGCAAAGAAGTTAATACTTTAAGCCAAAAGTTAGGTACTGCATCTGGGCCTGGGGTTTTCCAGTTAGAGGCTTTTCTCAACTTTATTTAAATCACTCTAGTTGTTATTTCATCCCATTTCATATTCTGTACCTTTAAACTTCTTAGTCTCACTTTTACTTCTTCTATCCATTTAGCATCTTTGTTATGTTCCACAGGATCTTCATAGATACTTCTCCAAAATGTATCTACTTCCTCTTTTTTTGGTGGTCTATCTATTCCTTTTACCTTATTTCCCAGATCTCTATAAAACTTTTATGGGCCATCAATAATTTGTTTATTTTGTGTTTCTCCCTTATATTTATCATATCTTCTAAGTCTTTCCACCTGCTTTGTAATTTTTAGTTTGTTATCTCCAATAGTGCATAATAGATCCTGGTCTGTTCTAATACCATGCATTGCTTTTATCACATCTATCTTTCTTAATATTTTAATTGATCTGTTCCCTCTTCTATAATCTTCTAACAATGATACTTCTTGTCTTAGCTGCTTTATAGTTTTCTCTATTCAATATTTCCATGATGGTATTCGCTGTTGCCCCCTCTTTTCCCTCGCTACCCTATGTTCCTGTGGTAGAACTTTATCAGTAATTAATTTAGCAGCACAGTAATATATTCTGTTTAATTCTGTTATACCATATGGGTCTCTATGGACAGTGGCAGTTACTGTGTTCATTTGTTTTATCAAGCTTCTGACTTTTGGGGTTTTATTAACCTTCTGCAGTCTATTTCTCTCATTGATCTTGATATATCTATCTTTGTCTATTAAATCAAACAACTCTTCTCTTAACTATAAAAATAAAACAAATAAATAAATAAATAACTCCTTTTCTTCCATACTGAGGGTACATCCCTTATTTTCCATTTCCTGTGGGCATTCTATAGAAAGTTCTATAACATCTTCTTGTGGCACATTCTCTTCAATTTCATCATGTGTCTTCTGTTGTCCTGTCATATGGGAACTCACTGGCCTACAACTCCTCAACATTGACTGCATCAGAGTTTCCACAGTTTCCTGTTTCTTTCCTTGCTGTCTAGCTTCAAATGAATGTTTATACTGGTTTCTTGTGGAAGGTTTCAAAATATCTTGATATTACACCTGACCAATTACTTCCTGTTCCACTGGTTTCCCATTAATTTGGATATCCATGGCTCTATCCTGTTGTGGTGCTTTCGGCATTTGACTTTCTACACTGAATCCTTCTCTTTGCAGCTGTTCCATTACTTCAATTTCTATTTTTTTGACTTCTCCATTACTCATCTCTTTTTCTACTTTTCCTCTTAGTCTTCTCATTTTTTGTATTGTAAAGTTTTCCATATCTGGATTCCTTTGCCTATATTTTTCTTCAAATATCTTTGGTGCTGCTCTTTTTGTATTAGTTTTGCTTTCTCATTTCCATAAATATGACACCATATTAATTCTCTTTTCCTTTCCCCTGTTCATATTTCTTCTTCCCATGTCTCCTGGCCTTCTTGCTTTTCCTTATTCTGGGGACATATTCCAGCATACTGTGATATAGTCTGTCTTAGACCTTCTACATTAAATCATTCACTTTGCAGGCACTCCATAACTTCAACTCTTATTTCCTTAACCTTTACTTTACTAATTGTCTTTTCTACATGATGTTTTTGTGTTATTAATCTTTTTATTGTGAAATTTTGCATATCTGGATGCCTTTGCCTGTATTTCTCTTCAAATGCTTTTGAGACTGCCTTCTCTATATTAATTAACTTAGCTTTCTCCTTTGCGTAAACATTGCACAATATCAAATCTCTCTTTCATTCCCAAGTCCATATCTCTTTTTTAGCTTTTTCAAATATCTCTAAGTTTTGTTGTTTATATTTTTCCACTTCCTTAAAGGCTTCTTTTTCCAAAGAGATCAAAGTTTCTTGATATATATATATATATATATATATATATATATATATATACTGTTTTTCAAAAAAATCTGTTGTATTAATGAACGCAAATTTTTATCTGAAGCTTCTGACAGTTTTTCCTGCAAAAGTATTTTTTTTTCCCCTAATTTCTCTCTTAATCATTTTGTATATCTTGTATCCAGAAATTCTGGGCTTCTTGTATAATAATAACAATACATAATTTCTTTCTTATCCTCAATAGTCCACTGTATCATCTTTATGGCTCTTTTTTGGCCAATTAATTTTTGTCTTTTTTTGTGGACTGCTGCTTCCTTCTACAACAGGGGAGCCATCCTCCTCCTAAGCCTGGCCTGGCCCCATTGTAGGAATATATCCACTCTTTGAGGATTCTACACTGTCATTTTTTCCAGTCCTGGCACCAGTGTGCCTACCAGGACTGGGCACTTTTTTATCCTGGGTCTTGTGCCCCCAGTTATCTTTTTTCATTTTTGATTTACTTCTGTCCATGATATATGCTATATAAAAACACTCTATATATCAGTATCATCTTGGTGAGATTTTGTGAAAAACAGGGTCCACCTCGCAAAGGTATGTTATATAGTGAGTATTGTGGTGTTCTGACAAGTCATTGAGGACTGCAATTGGGAAATAATGGCATACATTTGGCTTTCAGTCTTCTATCTTTCAGAGATTCCTGCTAATACATATCCTGTTTTCTATCAACTTTCTAAGTGTGTGAGGGCAATTTTTCAGATGTGTCCCTATTTTTATTGCCCCCCCATTATTTGTTCTTACTGTTAGCTCAAATCATGTCTATACAACAAGACATGCAGTCATCTATGTCAATAGACAGCAGAGGGCACTGTGTCATTATAGCTTTCTTATTTTTTTTCATTGGTCACCATTACTTTTAAAGAAATTAGATCAGATCAGCAGATGCTTGGAACTTACCTAGAATTCAGTATGCTAGAATAAAATTATAAAAAAGATTTTTTCAGATGTTGCTACTTCTTGAGTTTACATATGAAAAAGCATAATGTTGATTCATTGTAGTAAACCATTTTGTCTCAACTACTTCTTCACAATACTTTTTGGTAGATAAGACAGAATGGAAACTTAAAAAAAACAGTCAGGGATTTAAAATTTGCATGTTTTACTTCACCTATTCTCAACTAACTCATGAAGAATTGACCATACCTGAGATGTATGTCTCACATTTCACAGGCACAGTTCATATTAATGTTACTTTTACTAAACTTGCAAGCAAATTAGCTTAAACTTCAGTTGTTTCCTATGAAAATATGTCAATTAGTTTAAACATCATACACGTCTCATTAATTTCATGTTTCTTTGCAGGACAAGTACCTTAAGGTATAACCATGTACTCGCAGTTGATCAATCCATTCTAAACTACGTATCATTTCGCTACACATTTTGACTTTATAGAATATTGTCATGGAGATTAACAGTTCATATATCAATGTAATGGCACACGACTTACTCAATACATGGTGCTCCCACTACAAAAGAAGTTGCTGTGTAGAACACACTTTCCTTATAAGTAATTTGAAATCTTCCTCATCTGGTTTGACAGCATCTGTTATTGTTGGCCCATTAAGTTCATTGAAGTTATAGACTACTGTTTTGGACTTTTCAGTTCCTTTGCTCCTTTCCTGTCAAACATTTATGTATGTACTTTTTGTAGTTTTTAAAATCTTCACTACAAATGCCATATGATCTAAAGTAATATACACTGATATACCTAACCATTAATACATTTTCATAAATGAATGCCCAAAGTCCTTGTCATGTGTTCTGTAGCCAATCAGATGAAATTCATATATGTTAGTTTGTTTACTTTTTCCCTTATATCTCATGCATGTTATACCCAGCACATTCCTAGAAGTAGTCCCTGTTCATGTCAGCATTAATCTTTTTCAGTCTGTGCTGATTTTCCAATAGTTAATCTTCTGTAATACAACATTTATCTGTATTTTTCAGTTTAGTGCACCTGTGGTAATGGAAGTTTTTCACAGCCTCACAGTGAAAATGGACTATGCCTAGAAGAACATCTCAGCTAACAATATAAGCAAACAAGCAATGCATCAAACTAAGTGTAGGAACTGATATAAATGTGTAAAAGGTTGCAAAAGATGACAGGATTTGAGAATCATATGGGTGTGTTGCCATTTGTTGAAAGGACTGAGGGAGGGTGGATGGTTGAATGACATCATAAGTTACATCTTCTGACAGTGAAAGGAAAAGCAAACACTAAAGTCTTAGATTAGAGAAGATGTAGTCTATGCTATCATACATAGATGGACAGTCCAGTGCATGCAATAGAATTGAAAACGTAACAAAAATTAATAGTTCCATGCAGAAACACATCATAGATGAAATATCTATATCCTTACGGTTATCCTGTCCTTACAATACCAAAACAAAAGTAAGAAATTTGACTGCATAGGTCACTACTACTTAATGATGGAATTCAGCTAAGCTTTCATGGAGGGTTACTGAAATCCTCATAAACAGAATGATACAGTTATAAAAATCAAAACAGTTCTTACAGTACTATCCTGTGGGGAAATCTTAATGAGAGGTAAAGGAGAAAAAGACACAGATCTCTCTTATCCAACACAACACACAACATTTGAAGGCAACTGCGTATAATAACTTTCAAGTAGAATAACTATATGCGACTGCATCACTTTTGTAATGGCGCTGTATAGGAACGCCATTCGCGAAGCTGCTGTACCGCTGTGGTATTTTTTTGCATAAATAATGACAAGAAAAGGGCTTTAGCTCCTTAAATAATATCTGTGGCACATTGCTTTTATGAAGTCATCATAATATTTCTGGTCCTGTGTGGGTTTTACTATAACTGCATTAATAGGTGTACTGATTGTGGAAATTTTTTTGAGATTCTGTAGAAAAATGTACCAGTGTGTCTAGAACTTGCTTATATGCTAGATGTGTGCAGTTTTATTATTTTCCATGACATACTTCACAACTCTAATCTGATGCATTGTTAGCTAACAGCACATTATCAAATTATTTAATAATTTATTTTTCTGTAATAGGTTACTTCAGAAATTGATAACGGTCTAATTTATGCAAACATGGATGAATACAAGAGGAAGGAATCTACTCCAAATGAAAATGAAAAATATCCTGTGCAATGCCATAAGACGGGTGATGTTCTGTATGCTCAGGTCAACAAAAAAGGGAAAACTGTATGGAAACCAGTTTATGCTACCATAAGAATAGCATGAGTAACTTGTGCTACAATTTGTGATTAGAAATGGAAGCTGACTGCAGGAATCAACTGATGGCAAAAACCTAATTTGATGAATCTAATACAGAATGGGATGTTATTTAGACAATAATTTGTTAGCTTGTTTATCAAAAATATTTCATCCATGCAGATTACTGTTTACAGAAATGTTATGTTTATTAAACTCTCATGAAGGAGGATGATATAAACAAGTTTTTTTTTTAAATGATGTAATGAAATGCCAACATGATAAACAAGGGCAAACTAGAAAATATAAATCATATAATAACTAGCAAGTAAAGATGTAGTAAACTGAATCACTTTGCATTTGGTGTCTTCTGTAGGTTAATTATACCATAATTTGATGCTAATAAAATTCCTTTGGGAATTCTGCAAAGCAGTCAAATGTGTTGTTTTATGATTTGGTGTCTAAAATGTTGATAGTTTACTGTGCTATGTACTATATATTTTGTTATATTCATTTGCCAATTGCTTTGTAGTTTGTATTTTTTGATCACATCCCTTTTCTAGTAAAAGAGGAAAGTGTGGTTCTATAAGACTTACTGTAACAATATATGTTATCCTGATCACTGTTACAGTGTCAATAATGTATGGGAAATATCCTTGCATGGATACCTTATGTCCAGTCAGCATACCAAAACTGGTGCCTCTTCCTTTTTTCCATTTATTCTGTATGTCTAACATATGTCCAGAGAGCATCATAGCTAAGTGGTAGATATGCGGGCATGCAAATCCCCAGGATTTTTTTGTCCCAGGTGCAACAGAACTAGGTGAGGTGAAAAAGAAGAGGTAAAGGAAAATAAAATAAAAAAATCTATATCTATCTATCTATATACTGTATGTATACACACATGAAACACACACACACACACACACACACACACACACACACACATGTATGTATACATATATATATATATATATATATATATATATAGATAGATAGATAGATAGATAGATAGATATAGACAGATATAACGATAGATAGATACATTTCACACTGAGCTAATCGGAGGAAGTCGAAGGAAGGGCTCTGAACCAACTAATCTGTGATATATAATATTATGTATCCTGTTTTTTGCTTATTTCTGAGTTATTTATAGCACATTTATTGTCTGCATATACTTTGCTAGCTAGTTTCACTGTGTGTGTGAGTGATTAACTAGAAATTTTCTACAATTGTTAAGCATCTGGTTGGGTTCGTTTGTTCTGATTTCCTGCTAAGGAGTGTATCATATAACTTGTTTGCCATTAAAAACATTCTCTAGAGTCTCCTTGATCCTTCATCTGTTTAAACATTTCTGCATTTTTTTCTACCTAAGTAGTGTTGGTAGTGTAGCATTGTTCATATTCAAGCTTGTGTTTTGGGCTTAGTTGTTTGTTAGTAGAGGCTGTGTGTCTGAGCACATGTTCCAGGTCATCATAGCTTAGCCAAAGCCAGTATAGCATTTCAGTGAGAGTGAATTGTTTGTGGTCATTGGCTGACTGGCGTTGCCTGGACTACGGCTTGGAGTAAGCACCTCATTGGTTCTTTCAAGCTTTTTTTTTAAAGTTGTTTCAGGTTTCAACTTCGTTATTTCAGAAGTTAACTTGTGAGTGTTTCTGACATTTCACACTGAGCTAATCGGAGGAAGTCGGAGGAAGGGCTCTGAGCCAACTAATCTGCGATATATAACATTATTTATCCTGTTTTTTTGCTTATTTCGGAGTTATTTATAGCACTTTTATTGTCTGCATATACATTTCTAGCTAGTTTCACTGTGTGTCAGGTATTAACTAGAATATTTCTACAATTGTTAAGCATCTGGTTGGGTTTGTTTGTTCTGATTTCCTGCTAAGGAGTGTATCACATAACTTGTTTGCAGTTAAAAGCATTCTCTAGAGTCTCTTTGATCCTTTATCTGTTTAATCATGTCTGCAGTTTTTTTTTCTACCTAAGTAGTGTTGGTAGTATAGCATTGTCTATATTCAGGCTTGTGTTTTGGGCCTAGTTGTTTGTTAGTAGAGGCTGTGTGTCTGAGCACATGTTCCAGGCCATCATAGCTTAGCCAAAGCCAGTACAGCATTTCAGTGAGAGTGAGTTGTTTGTGGTCATTGGCTGACTGGGTTGCCTGGACTACGGCTTGGAGTAAGCACCTCATTGGTTCTTTCAAGCTTTTTTTTAAAGTTGTTTCAGGTTTCAACTTTGTTACTTAAGAAGTTAACTTGTGAGTGTTTCTGCCATTTCACAATGAGCTAATCGGAGGAAGTCGGAGGAAGGGCTCTGAGACAACTAATCTGTGATATATAACATTAAGTATACCGTTTTTTGCTTATTTTTGCGTTATTTATAGCACTTTTACTGTCTGCATATACTTTGCTAGCTAGTTTCACTGTGTGTCAGGTATTAACTAGAAATTTTCTACAATTGTTAAGCATCTGGTTGGGTTTGTTTGCTCTGATTTTTGTTTCCCACCTTCCCTCTCTATTGGTATCCTGTTTTTATACTTGGTGGCTTTGCAGTCACCCACCCCTACTGTAAATTTGATCTGGGACACTCCTCCCAGTCTAGTGTCATTACATCATTCTACCTAATCCAGGGAGAACATTTGAGAAGGCCAACCTAGTTAGTTTCTGCACCTCCTTTCCTCTTTCCACTTTACAAAAAAATTTTTTTTCTAAACTTGTTTCCTGCCTTTCCTGTAAGTCATCTAGTCCAGATACAGATTTGCTGTATCCAGGGCTGTTTGTAAGCTTCTGAGCCCCCAAGCCTTTCTATGTTGGAAGGAAGCCTTCTAGCTTAATTTTGTTTCTTAGAACTAGCCAGTTTTCTAGTTTCAGCACTCAAATATGTTTCTTTGAGCTCAGCACTTGTTCAAAACTCATTGTAAGCACTAAATAAGTTACAAATTACTACAGCACTCAGCTTTCCTCACTTGTCTAGAGGAAAACAGTTTTTAGTACTTAATAAATAAGCACCTATCCAGGCATGTCTAAGGGTCAGCTCCCAGGCTTTTCTCCTGACTATCTGATGAATCTGGGCATCTTGGGGCAATGCAGCAATTGCCTCATGTACACAGACAGCCCACTCCTTCTACCAACCAACACTACAACCTGTGAGAGATGCACTTTTATAGCCAAATTGGAAGCAAAGCTCTCTTTACGCAAGACTGGAATAGACAGTCAAGAGGAGAAGGTAAACACTTGCACCACACCACACTACACTCATCACATAGTCCCTCAAAACCTGCACCACCAAAATACACACACAGAAACACAAAACACACACCTACATTCATGGAGGCTCTCAAAAAAATCTACCCAAGCAACAGGGACCTCCAAAGCAGAAACGAAAGAAACCTCCACCCCACAACACAACCACAAACTCAGTGTGCCACTCAACCACAACCCATAAGGTATAACAACGTACCCAACACTCTAGTCATAGGTGATTCTATAGTCAGGCACACTGATGTTCCACTCACCAGGCTAAACAAGGAGAACGTTACTGTCAGCTGCCTGTCAGGTGCCAGGATCCACCACATAATACATGCACTCAGGTCACTCCACAGCAAGTACAAATATGACTCTGTCATTGTCCATGTTGGTGTGAATGACCTGAGAAGTACCTCCCTGGACTACATGAAAAGAGACATGGAGGAGCTGTCTGAGCTTGTAGCCCAGGCAGGTTTGACCCTAGCCCTGAGTAGCATCCTGCCATCACCCAGAATGATACCACAGTATAATGACAAAATGATTGACTTCAACAATTGGCTAAGCTTCTGGTGTCATTCTAAAGCGATCCAGTATCTGTCTGCCTGGGATGACATGATCGACAAACCACGATGCTTTGCCAGAGATGGCCTACACCTCTCACCCTTGGGATTCCGGATACTGGCTAAGGCTCTTGCCACCTTTATAGTGCCTTTTTTAGGCAAGTTTCAAATGACAAATTCACCAGAGTAACAGGTACAAGCAAGCAAAATCTGAGGGTAATGCTACATAAAGCTAGAAATCTAAACTCCAAAATGCACTTACTCGAGGCACTCCTTAAAATGGAGAACATCGACATCTGTGCAGTGACAGAGACCTGGCTCAAGACTCCAGAGAGCACATCTGCATTACCAGGCTATAATTCATACCACACCTTTCAGCCACCTAACCTGGACCAAAGCACTAAAGGTGGAGACGTGTCCATATTTATTAAGGATATCCACACTTTCAGGCTAGTTGCTCAACATAATGCATCCGAGACTATCCAAGTGCAACTAACTCTGGGCAAGACCGCAATTCAAATTGTAGCTTGCTACATATCCTCCACCATGCTCCAGGATTCCCATTCCTCATTTCTTGATACACTGGAAAATACTAGGGTACAACCTAACACCCTAATAATCTGAAGAAATCCTCGGTTCCACCACAGCTTATACCAGACAAAATTAAAAACAAAATTTAATCTTCAATAAAACTTGAATAAAAACAAACGTGGTGGAGCATATAAATCTTCTGATAAGCACTTTCGGCTTACTAGCCTTTATCAGATCATATGTGTCCAATGTGCTCCTCTCAAATTTAAAGCTGCTTCCACCCAATCATCGTTCCAGGTCTTCCTTTAATAACCAATAAGAAATCATACATTACATACTTCTGGTCCAATCTCAGGTTTACTTCCTCTTTGATATTCCTACCCAGTCACAAATGAAAATATTTCATGGAATCTCATATAAAGCTGATTAATTTTATAAATGTACCAATAACAATAACATAATTCTTGGATTATAGAACACAGGTGTATTATATCACCCATATATTTACTTGGTGCTCTTTATAGCCTAAACTTACTCACTAATTGACCAAAGAAGTTCATAGCCAATCATCTATTTCCTCGCTCATTGTGCAGCGCTGATCATAGCACAGTCTGTCATTGAATCACATCCACCAGATTTACTAATGTATAGAAAAGGCAAGGCATCCTCCAATGATGAAACGGCAACATTCTAACCATTCATCAGACTCTGACAGTGCTGTTCTCCAAATAGAGTCATATCCAGTCAGGACCAATTTTTTCTTTCATTTTGCCAATCAGATACACTTTGCAAGTGTTTTTCACACGCTGATTGTGAAGCGCTATTCACAGCACAGCCTGTCATCCACCAGGTTTGCTGTTGGAAGGAATAGGCAAAGCACTGTCCAAAAAAAGTAAATAGCAAATTCAGTATTTAAATTTAAGGTTGTTACTAGCTAGATTGGTGTTTATCAACCAATAGATCGAGGTTTCTTCTTTCGTCACAGACCATCGCATTAAGAGAATTGTTTGCTGACTTGCAATGTATAGCTCATAGTTTGAAAACAGAAATTATATGGAAAAAATAATTATGACAGCATACATCGCAAACAAATAAGTGATGGTGAGAAGTGATTTAACTTTTCAATTAGTTTCAAAACTAATAACTAATTGATCAAATAGCGCTACTTAGAACAAACAAGATGTTTAAAAAGAAAATTTGTTTGTTCTAAGTAGCGCTATTTGATCAATGATCAAGAGTGCTTATACCATGGTGAAAAACATCAAGTAACTGGGATTGGCCCAATAAGTGGAAATTCCACTTCTATTAGCTACTGTTCCTATAGGTTGGTGACATATCTGGAAATTTATGATTGGATACAAGACTCATTGGAAGATCATTGATAAACAAGTCAGCGATTGGCCATTTAATTTATTGGCTGAAAAGTGAAAACTAAGACAGCAATTGGCTAAGAACCAAAGTATGCAGTAGCCCTTTCTTGAATAAGTTATTGGGTAAAAAAATACTTGCAATGCAAAATGTATCTGATTAGTAAAATGAAAGAGAAAATGACCCTGATTGGATATGATTCTGATTGGAGAGTGGCTCTGACAGAGTCTGATGAATGGTTAGAATTTCTTTGTTTTTTCATTGGAGGATGGTAAACACAGGAACTAGATGATTGGCTATAAACTTCTTTGGTCAGTTAGTGAGTAATTCTAGGATATAAAGAGCACCAAATAAATATATGGCTGATATAATACGCCTGTGGTATATAATCCAAGACTTTTTTTATTGTTATTGGTACTTTTATAAAATTAATCAGCTTTATATAAGATTCCACAAAATATTTCCATTTGTGAATGGGTAGGAATATCAAAGAGGAAGTAAACCTGAGATTGGACCAGAGAAGTATGTAGTGTATGATTTCCTATTGGTTATTAAAGGAAGATCTGGACTGATGATTGGGTGGAAGCAGCTTTAAATTTGAGAGGAGCACATTGGACACATATGATCTGATGAAGATTAGTAAGTCGAAAGCACTTATCAGAAGATTTATGTGCTCCACTACGTTTGTTTTTATTCAAGTTTTATTAAAGATTAAATTTTGTTTTTAATTTTGTCTGGTGTAAGCCGTGGTGGAACTGAGGATTTCTTCAGAGTATTTTCGTATTTATACTCGACATCTTTAGTAGTGCAGCTGCGTTGTGTTCTTCTAACACCCTAATAATGGGTGATTTCAACTACCCCACCATTAACTGGGAAAACTACTCATGTATCAACTCTTCTGCTCAACGTTTTCTGGAATTCATAAATTCCAATGCCCTGGATCAAATTATCCACACCCCCAACAGGGGCAGCAATATCCTAGACCTGGCCATTACCAACATGGGCAACTGGTGTTCCATACTAGAGGTCAATTCCTTGTTGGTCAAATCCAACCACCAAATCACCCTAGACATCCACATCCTACCCCTACCCCCCATTAGGGAAACCACAGTAAAAAATTTCTCCAAAGCCAACTTCACGCTTCTTAAGACAGAAGTGGCAAACTTCACAACACCCATGCTGATGGACAATAGAGGTACAACTGCTGAATCGTATACAATTGCACTTTATAAGCAATTACATGAGTGCATGGAACGTGCAATCAGTAACCGAACCAAGATGCTATCCTCCAAAAAAAGGAAGCCAGTCTGGTGGTCCCCTGCCATAAACAAACTCTACAACAGAAGAAAGAAACTGTTGCAAAAAAGAGTAAAATCCCATGATTGGAGGAACTCTGTGGTCAGCCTCAGTAAGAAACTGAGATCCCTCATAAAATCCTCCAAAGCTAGTTATGAAAACAAAATTGTCACTGATTCTAAAGACAACCACAAAGCATTCTATAGCGATGTCAAGAATCTCAATGGCAACACTCAGATCTGCTCTGAGTTACAGCACAATGACACGAAATATACAGAACCAACTGATATTGCCAACATCCTTTTAGATAGGTTCAGTGCTAACTTTACCCCTCTCTCATCCTCTAAAGGTCCCATCTCTATACAGGAAGAATGCAAAATTCTTATAATAATGGCTGCACAGGTAAAAAACACACTCTCCAAAGCCAAGAACACAGCATCCATGGGACCTGACAGCATCCCAGTCTACGTTCTATATGAACTACAGAACGAACTGGCACCCCACCTAAGTATCATGTTCAATCATAGCCTCACCTCTGGCTTTGTGCCCACTGAATGGCACACAGCAATGGTTATCCCACTCCACAAAGGGAGAGCCACCACGGACCCTAGGAACTACTGCCCCATTAGCCTGATGAGCCTGGTCTGCAAGGCTATGGAACGTATCATCATGGAACTTATAAACAATGACATTGATAATCTCCAAACTCTGGACCATACCCATCATGGAACTTATAAACAATGACATTGATAATCTCCAAACTCTGGACCATACCCAGTTCGAGTTTGTAAAAGGCAGTTCATGTCTCCTAAACCTGATAGACTTTGAAGTGGTCACCAAAGCCTTAGATGAGGATATGGTGATTCACCCAGCCTATCTAGATCTCACCAAGGCTTTCGACACCATTCCCACTCTGGAATTATAGATAAACTCACTAAACTAGGTATAAATCCCTATGTCACAAGATGGGTTGTCAACTGGCTCACTGACAGAACCCACACTGTGAAAGTAGCAGACTCTAAATCCAACTTCAGACCAATGACAAGTGGAGTACCACAGGGTGCAGTCCTAGGTCCTCTCCTGTTTGGTATCTACTTCTCTGAAGTACAGGCTAACACAGAAGGTCTTTGGCTAAAAAAGTTCACAGATGACTGCAAACTAGGAGCCATAATCAAAACTCCTAATGATGTGGACATCCTAAAAAAGGGCCTCACTGAGACAGATGCCTGGTGTCAAAACCATGGCCTCAAGCTCAATGCTAAAAAGTGCATTGTCATCCCTTTTGGTAAAAACTCTGTACCCATGAACTACCACATAGGCAGTAGTCTACTTAACACTGAAAGTGTGATAAGAGACCTTGGGACACAGGTGGACAGTAGTCTCTCCTTTGATAATCACATTGCCACAGTAGTCAGGAAATCCTTCTATGTGGCACACCTCATCACAAAAGGTTTCTCATCCAGGAAAAAAAGAGGTCATTGTTCCCCTCTACTCATTAGACCCATTATATAATACAATGCCCCTTTTGGTATGTACCTCACAAGACATCTACAACAACTGGAAAGGCCACAGAAATACCTCACAAAGAGGATTACTGGCCTCATACAGATGCCCTATGCAGACCGTCTCAAAAAACTCCAGCTTTACTCTCTTGTATATCGCCTACTCAGAGGCGATCTCTGCCTAACATACAAAGCTATGTCAAACCCAGAGCTGTTGGACATGCTCCACTTAAAGAAATCCCAATCCCTCTGAGCTACACACTCTAGGGACCTAAACCTTGTCACTACAATAAACAGAACATGCTGGAGGGATAGATTCCTTTCCCAAAGACTTCCCATACTCTGAAGCAAACTACCTAGCTATATCAAACAAAGCTCTTCATTAGCACTTTTCAAGAAAAATCTTAATGATTGGATGGGATATAGGAAAATCACCCCGGGGATCACTTCTGTGGCTCTGCTTCACAGGAAAATATTTTTTTTGGTGGCAAAAGCCAGGGTACCATTTGGCTAGGCTTATATATAGGCCCTAGGGCCAATAATAGCCAAGCACCTACCTATGAACCTATAAATATATATATATATATATATATATATATATATATATATATATATAGATAGATATATATATAGAGAGAGAGAGATTCAAATATATATGATAACAATGAATATGATGCCCACTGGGGGAAAAAAAAAGAAAGAGGAAGTAAAAAAGGAGGATGGGAACTAATACTGCAATTGTGATCAGTTGGACATCTTCTATTATGGATGTCATGGTAAGTTCTTACACAACGGTGCCATGTCCTTCCTTGGTCACTGTTGTAGTAATACTAATGTATTGGGAGATTCCCAAATCCTTCAAAATACCAAAGATGGAGGAGGACTGAGTACTTGAGCTGGTTTCCAAAATAATTTGAAGAATAGCTCTAGCGAAATAAGCTCTAGCCTTTGAAGACATCCATTTTATAATTCTTAAGAAAAGTGTGAATAGATATCTTAAGTGGCTGCTTCTAATATGGACTTAGAGCCCAAAGGTTTGAAAAATACTGCAGAAAAAGCAACATGTCTGATAGTGTGGGTTTTATTTCACCGGGGGATCTTTTTCATGGGAGGTGTACCAAAAGCAAATGTCCAAAGAAGTCCATCTAGACATTGTTTGTCTGAAGACTGGATAACCAAACCTTTTGTCTTGAAAGGAAATAAAAAGTTGATCAGACTTTCTGATAGACTTCGATTTTTAAGTTAAAATCTAAGCTGTTTGTGAACATATAAAGAATGTTGGAGTGTTTCACCTTTATCCGAAAAGAGGGGAAACATATTTGAAGTTTGATGTACTAATATGAATAGAGCTCATTAATATAGGCATAAATCAAGGATTACTTCTAAGTCTTCCCCTATCTTTATGAAAAATGAGGAAAGCCGAAGAAGGTAGTAAGGACTGCAGTTCTGAACTCCCTTTTTTGTGAGATAAGTGCTACCAATAATACCATTTTGGCGATGAAGAATTTAAGAGCGGAAGACAAAGCGGGTACAAAAGGAGGGAGCACATAATTCATATTCCAAGGAGGGGAAACATCTTCTTGCTGGCCTGGTGTGAAAAACATTATTCAAGAAGAGTTTGACTTCAAAGCATATAGACAGATGAGTATCTAGGGGCAGACAGACATATTTATCTGACATTTGTGCTTTAGTAGAAGAATATGCCAAGCCTTAGCTGAGCATCTCATACAAGTAAGAAATAATGATAATTATATGCATTTGATAAGGGGGCATGTTTTTTTTTTTTTGTCCTTTTAGGACCTGATAGAAAGCATTCCTCTTAACTTCTTAGCACAAAAAAATGTAGGCAAAGGCAAAAATAATAGGGAAAGAGGGAACGTAACATTTTCTTCTAGCAGGTTTCTCACCTCTTGTAAAACCTGTAACATATCCTTAGAGAAGAGGTGCCTGACTGGAATCAAAATACAAATATCCCATATGTTAGATTTAAAGTTTGCAGGTTTGGATGAATGATATAGCTATAGTATTGTGGAGGCACTTCCACTTTTTTTTTTTTTTACCTGGACCAGATGTGAAAGATGGGAGAACTAGTATTGTCTATGCCAAAAGGGAGTCACCAACGAGATGTTTGGTTTATCCTTTTTGATTGAGAGCAAGACTTTGGGAGGGAAGGTACAGAGGAATTATTCCTTCCACAAGGAAGACATGACATCTATTTTCAAGCCTCTAGGCATGTTACACTCAAGCAGAGCAGTCTGAGCTATCTGTGTAGGTTGAATGCAAAGATACCTATTTGAGGAGTATCCAGTAAAGGGCAATATGCAAGAATAGTTTTCTTTTCAACCCATTTGTGAGGGTCTACCTTGGATCTGCTTAAGAGATTTCCCAAAGTATTCCTTTCATAGGGAATGCATACTGTCTGTAGGGAGAGATTGTGCTGAATGACTATGTTACAGGCAGACATAGCAGACTCTGCAGAGGCACTAGGATGTTTTCCCCACTGTTCATGTACCGCATAACTGTGGTGCTTTCTGTTAGCACATGGACAGGGCATGTACTTCAAAGGTGATGCAAAGTTTGAAGAGCTAAGATCAGGCCTTTCCTTTCTTTGTTATTTATGTGATCTTTACTGTTTTGCATTGATCTTACCACCTGGACTTTCATATTTGTGTAACATGTTTCCCATTCCAGATCTGAAGCATTTGCAGAAAGATCTTGGTAAGGAGAGGAAGCAGAAAAGGCACCCCTGGACTGACTGATATGTAGTAGATCCACCAAAGAAATTTCTTCTTGAAAAAGGGCAAGAGATGAATTAGGTAGTTTAACAGATGGCAATGCAGTGTCCGAAAGTCTTGTAGTACCTCTGAATCTCCCTTATGCAGAGTCTGGCAAAACATATCATTAGGATAATGTAAACCATTTACCCCAAAACTCTCAAAATCTCTCTTGCTGAGGTCAAGTCTAGGGGCAAGCGAGTCTGAAGTTAAGCAACAAGGAATTGCATCTTGTCTTAAGTCAGAAATGCTGTCATTGAAACAGTATTGAGTCTGCGGCCTAGACTATCAGATCCTGGGATGAAAGTAGGATAGATTTTCAGACGTTTATGGTGAAACGTAGGCTGCGGAAACAGTTTTTTGGTGAAGCCATGATCTGCCAGAAGTTTGTTTCTTGATGAAGTCTTGAGAAGAAGGTCATCCAGATAGGAGTAAATATATAACCTCTGAAGCCTGCAGAAGGCAATGATGGGAGCTAGGCATTCTTTGAATATCCCCTGGAGCAGTAGAAATACCAAACAGCACAGCAGAAAATTGGAAATTAAATTTTAAAGCAGAGAATCTCAAGAATTTCTAGTGATCTGGACAAACAGGAAAGAGGAGATATTTATCCTTTATGTCCAGATTAACTAAGAAGGCCTAGGAAAGATCACTGGAAGAACAGTTTATAATAACATCTTGAGTTTTTGGATCAGTTAAGAAAGTACTAAGAATGAAAATTTCCAGAATGGGTCTCCAGTTTTCCTCCTTCCTGGAAACTGAGAAGACCCTTAAGTAGAACCCCCCTTTTTATTGGAGTGGAGCAAATAACTCTATAGTACCATACTGGAATAACTCTTACAAACAAAGTAATTCCATGGGTTGTTGTCTCATAGGATCCTGATGAAAACCTAAGTTTACTGGGGAAGGAGCCAGGATATCTTGAAGTCATTCTCTTAGATGCTGAGGCTTCAACTGTGTGATTTAATATATTTCTAAATAGGAAGTGAAAGAGAAATCTTATTTGACAGAAGGATAGAAGGCAGGCCAATATTGGAGAGAATGGAAAGAAGGGGACGAAAGGGGTGATAGTCAAAAAATAGCTGGCCTGTCTGGAAAGGAAGATTTGGGTCTTCCTTTGAAATATTGTTTTGATTTGCCTTGAAATTTAATTTTAGTGAACATTTGCCCTTTCCTGAGGCCTTTGCTCCTTATGAAAACAGGGGCCAGCCTTATATTGATAATTTATCTGCAATTTAGAGACAGAAGGAAGACCTGTTTGAAAATGTTAATAATTTTACCTCTGTTATATAAGTTTTTGAAAATCGTTGCTGCAGCAGAACTATATAGATTCTCTTTATCCAGGGGACATCTAGCTGTACCATGGCTTCAGTTAATTGGATACCTAACCATATGAGTTGCAGAATTCAAAAGGGAAATGATAGAAGTCTTACTTCTTCATTTGGCACATCTGCCATTACTTTATTAATATATCCTAAAAAAACTAATCATGTAGGTCTGGTACCTGATGGCGTGAAAATAAAGTGTAGCAGAATTGCACACCCTTCTTTCAGTACCTATTTATTGCCCTGCTATTTTTTTCTCATTAGCTAATGCATTTAAAGATGGCAGCAGCTTGGTAGGGTGTCAAGCACAAGAGAAATTACAAAGGGGTCAAATTAAGGATTTTTATAGATGTATTTGTGGAAATCAGGAACTTTTTAAAATCTGTAACTTTTTTGGGAGCAGGATATTGTGATGAAAGTGTCCTAATGAGCTTCCAGGTGTCCTGATGAGCTTTCAGGTGTCCTTATGAGCTTCCTGAGCTGGAGATATGGCTAAAGGCTTAGGATCTATATTATTCCTTCGAAGAGGTGTTCTATTGAACTATTGAAGCTATTTTTTTCTCATTAGCTAATGTATTTAAAGATGGCAGCAGCCTGGTAGGGTGTTGAGCCAAGAGAAATTACAAAGGGGTCAAATTAAGGATTTTTATAGATGTATTTGTGGAAATCAGGAACTTTTTAAAATCTATAAGGTTTTTTGGGAGCAGGATGTTGTGGTGAAAGTGTCCTAATGAGCTTCCAGGTGTCCTGATGAGCTTTCAGGTGACCTTATGAGCTTCCTGAGCTGGAGGTATGGCCAAAGGCTTAGGATCTATATTATTCCTTCGAAGAGGCGTTCTATTGAACACCTCTTCATCTACCTTAAAACCGCGAATTTTCAAAATATCGAACCTCCACATAAGTGATTTCTTTCCCTTGGAAAGAAAATTGCTTGCCGCACAAACCCCAACAAAAAAACACAAACAATGCAAACTGGGGGCCTTCACCCCCCACACCCCCCAACATGGGATGCTGTGACCCCGACACCCACCTAACGAAATATACCAACTCTGAGATTGCACTACAGTGGGGAAAAATGGCAAACTTTGGGAGGGAAGGTACAGAGCGATTATTCTTTCCACAAGGAAGACATGACATCTATTTTTATGTGATCTTTACTGTTTTGCATTGATCTTACCACCTGGGCACCCTGGACTGAATATGTAGTAGATTCAAAATCTCTCTTGCTGAGGTCAAGTCTAGGGGTCTTAAGTCAGAAATGCTGTCGTAGGATAGATTTTCAGACGTTTATTGAAACGGTTTTTGGTGAAGCCATGATCTGCCAGAAGTTTGTTTCTTGATGAAGTCTTGAGAAGAAGGTCATCCAGATAGTAAATATATAAATATCCCTAGAAAAAATTAAATTTTAAAGCAGATAGAACCCCTTTTTGGAGCAAATAACTCTATAGTACCATAACAAACAAAGTAATTCTGATAGTCAAAAACTAGTAAACATTTTATGAAAAATATATTGATATATATATCTGCAATTTAAGACATAATACCTGTTTCAAAATGTTAATAATTTTACCTCTGTTCTATAAGTTTTGAAAAGAACTATATAGATTCTCTTTATCCAGGGACATCTAGCTGTACCCATGGCTATTTGGCACAGCTGCCATTACTTTATTTTCTTTCAGTACCTATTTATTGCCCTGCTATTTTTTCTCATTAGCTAATGTATTGGGAGCAGGATGTTGTGGTGAAAGTGTCCTAATGAGCAATGAGCTTCTATAGCCAAAGGCTTAGGATCTATATTATTCCTTCTGAAGAGGTGTTCTATTGAACTATTGAAGCTATTTTTTTCTCAATAGCTAATGTATTTAAAGATGGCAGCAGCCTGGTAGGGGAAATCAGGAACTTTTAAAGTGTCCTAATGAGCTCTTCATCTACCTAAAACAATTTTCAAAATATCGAACCTCCACATAAGTGATTTCTTTCCCTTGGAAACAAACAATGCAAACTGGGGCCTTCACCCCCACACCCCAACATGGGATGACACCCACTATACCAACTCTGAGATTGCACTACAGTGGGGAAAAATGGGAGGTTCTGCATCCTATTTATGACTATGTTGTCAAAGGGCTAGTTCTGATAAAGGAGAATTAGTAGACATGATGCTATCTTCCTTATATCTGAAACCAATAGGGGAACGAATCTGGTAAGAGTAGGCTAGAGAGTCTGTCATGGATTTTGATTCTTCATCCTCATAAGAGGAGCCTTTATCCTTGTTGTGAGGAGACGGACAAGCAGAAGCAGAAGAAAATAACTGAGGAAGCTTTACAGACATGATAACCTTAAACAGCCCCGAAGAAAAATTAAATCACACATTCTGTGTGTCCCTGCTAGCAGCAGGAGTAGAAGAAGAGGTATATATAAACTTCTGCTATTTTTTTCTATGAACATCAGTATGAACAAGACAGGGAGGATCAAACCTTTAATTCCTCAGTGAGGCTACTTGTCACTTCTTTCCAGAATAAATTCTAAGGAATATCCTCTTGGAAATAATCAGCCATGTCCCCCTCTTTCTGGCCTTGGTGCCCATCTGATCCATTGGGTTGGTCATGCCAAGAGACTACATTATGTCAGTATCCAAACAGGTTGTAACAGTGGGAGAGCTAGAGAATACAGGCCATCTGTGGACTCATCAAGAGCTACAGCAGAGAGGTCTGGATCCAACTGGACAGCAGAAGTTTCAGGCTTTGATTTTTTATTTCATTTTTTTAATTTCTTTTTTGACGGAGAGAGGCATCTGACTGGAAAGCTTCAGAAGCTGTATAAACCCACATAAGCTCTTTTAACTTTTGGTTCAGTAAGTATGTTTTCAAAGAGTACAAATGGCTTGTAAGGGTGTTGGGAAAATATATTGGCATATACTGCACTCTTTATAATTGTAACTGGATCCTAAACAAAATAAACATTTGGTGCAACTATCTCTGTAGGGAATTTGCCTCTTACAGTCACATTTTAGTCTGCTGGTTGACATGAAAAAGATGGGTCTATATTACTTGCATGAAAACACAAGTACTTGAACACCTATCCATTGACCCCAATGCAGTGAACAGATGTTTATCGAACATTCACATCAATGAATGCTTTTCCCGGGGCAAAGAGTTAGCTGTCCAACATCCAGAAACTGCCCTTTCCCCAGTGTAGTGTGGTTTCAGAGTTAGTATATTTAAGTTGGGGGGATTATGGGGCCTACAGTGTGTGTATTGCTCAGCTAACCCTTTGTCCTGTAAATAGTTTTGCTGATGTGTTCGTTCAATGAAAGGACCATTCGCTGTATTGGGGTCGAAGGATAGGTTATCAAGTAATTGTCTTTTTGTAGAAATAATATAGACAAAAAAAAAGATTATATTATTGTCAAATTTGACAAAAGAGCAAGGTTCACAAATATGGATAAATATCTGCTAAAAGCAATAAAAGCTGGGATAGGTCATATGGCTGACAGACCAATGTTAAAGCAAAGATTCACTATTCTAGCAGGTGGCAAGAAAGTTCTGTTTTTTTTCACAACTGTAATCCCTTATGTACCACTTTATGCTTACACATTCTGGGCATATGTCAGACATGTGGACATAGAGGAAGATGCCAGGAATTGTTATGCTGGCTGGACATTTGCTATCCTCGGCATGAGTCTACCCATATGTTATTAATACTGCAACAGTAATCAAGAAAGGACATTTAGCTGTATAAAAAAAGACAAGGATGGATGTGATGGCAATCAATGAATGCATCACAGAAATCATTTATAAATCTTATAGTTAATACAAGGTTTAGTTAATGGCCATTGTTTTTACATTTATCTCTGCTTCTGTATGATACATACAGAACACAGCAGCTGAAATATTTGAGGAGACACATAAACAATAATCACTGACAATGAGATATGCTTCTATATTTAAAACACTGTCCTAGATCACCAGTCAATTTCAGTTGTGCATTATGGAAGAAATGAGACACACTGAGGGTTTATATAATTGACATCATATGAGCGAAGTTTTAAAACGCAGAACATATAATAAAAACTAAACAAAAACAAAAAAAAACCCCGCTACTTTTAAATACACTAACTGCCAGGATTGCAACTTTCACTAACTTGCTTTGGTTCGAAGACCCTGTCCTTTATGGAATATTGCTTATAAATAGGATTGTTTCTTTATAATGGCTAATTTTAAGGCTACTTTTAAATAAATATGAAATAGTATGTTTTACTTTTCGAGTCATCATTTTCATTTGTATGCTAAAATCACACAGCCTTAGTAATCTGAATCTTGCGGGTGGAGACATATTAACTGACTTAACCATCCCTTTTATATAAGCCTCTTTGGTATTAACTATTGAGTAAACATATGTTAAACCAGTATATTTTTTGCATAAAATCATCTTATAGTACAGGTATTTTTAGATAAATAGCTCCTATATTTAATACTGAAACATAAACTGCACTGCCAGTTATTGTGTATTATGTAAGTACTGACAAGCCTTTTTAGTAAGCTGCCTCACATGATGCCTCTTGGTTTATTCCTGAGTTTCTTCTTGTGTAAGACCTTTAGTAGAACATCATTTATTTATTTATTAGCATTTCTTTACCAGCATTGAACTCTGGACATAAGTTGTCATTTTTCGTCACAGGTCCAGGGCAAAACGTTCCAAGCATAAAACATGAACAAAAGATGCCAAAAGGAGGTAAGCAAGTTTACGACTACAAGCAGTTCAGCAGAACAAATCAAATGTAATATATGCTAAAACATAAACAGAGTTTTACAAAAAAATAATGTATATATCAATTGATAAATAAATTGTAAGTCATGATTAAAACCTAATATATGAGCACAACAATGGTTCAAAACAAAGAAAGGAAGTAAAGTAAAGCAAAAGTCATTAGTGAGAACATGCTTTTAAAAACGAGGTTTGAGGAAAAAATATATAAAAGTGCTGGTCATACAGCAGTATACAGGAGGGCTAGGTGAAATGACAGCACGTACCAGAGAAATAGGTAGGTGTGTTAGCTAACATACCAGAGAAATAGGTAGGTGTGTTAGCACAGAAAGTGGAAGGATCATTCATGGTGTTTGGTAGAGACTGAAAAAGTTTATTAGTAGATAATCTGATTGAGAGGAAGGTTGAGTAAGAAGATGAAGGATTGTTATTTTAAAGAGTGTCTGTAAGGTGCCAATGCATGGTAATGCAGAGCAGTATGGCAGGGAGAAAGAGTGTTCATAATGATGCTAAATATTAGTCGAAGTTGCGACTAGATGAAAACAGGAAGAGCGATTCACTGATAGTGATAAAGTATTTTGGAGAGGTATACCGATTGGGTACCACAAGTAGTAGGAGGACATGAGTTTTATAATGCTTAAATAAGATGGGGTTCATGGTACTTGGGGATAGATGTGAAGTGAAGAGAAACTGGGTGCAGCAGGGCTTACCAGACCTCAGAGGTCCTTTACTGAAGAAAGCAATCAGTGTATAGCTGGAGCTCAGTCATTAGCATGGAAAACAAACTAAACAGGGCCTGTTTAAGTTACTGAATGCAGATATTAAGGAGCTAGAAGAAGCAAATAATTAGCTTAGACAGTATAAACTACTAGTCAGGTGAATAGTGACCAGTTAAGTAATCTGTCATTTGAGTATTAGGAATACTCCTTTGGGGAGGGATGTCACAGCCACTTTTCAGCAGGAAGTTGTCTGACAAGTTTATGTCAACATACAGCTAGGCTCTTCATGTGAAACTTGCTTACACTGTGCAGTAATGATAATTCCCATTGGCTGCTGCTCATAGGTATAATTGTTGTACAGGGCCAGTTCTTAGGGATGTGACTTGCTGCAGATCTCATGCTATTTAAGTGACAGATGATTCAGTTTCATGTCCTCAGGCACAGAAAAAAAAACATGTCAGTAGTGACTATTAGACAGAGGCGATAAAGTGATAACATTAAGGCGTAGAAAGCTAGCTTATTCCTAAAGATAGAGGAATGGACATATTTAGTCAGACTATTGGGTTGGGATGTGGTATAACGGTTAAGGTGTGTAGCCTGCAGTCATAACGTACAAGTTTGATTCTCACTTTGAAAGGGAAACTGATTAAACTTAATATGGTCCACAAGGGCATCTAGCCTAACACTTTTGTCTATAAAAATAAAATATGCTAGGCTATTCTAAGAGAAGATAATAAATTGTATGTAAGAAATGTCAAAATTGGTATAACAGCAGGTATGGTGCAAAAACATAGTGATATACTTTTTAGAGCTGTATCTCAGAAGCTAACACTTTACAGCTAATCAAGTTATAAAATTTTCACTTAGTAAGCATCCATCAAATTAATCAATATGTCAAAATAATGCTGAACTCATCAAAGCATCAGCAAATGAAATTAAATGCAAGAATTGTACATTTGTTAAAGGGTAGACATCTACATATACAAAACTTGCCCGACTACAATAAAAACGATACAAATACAACACAATACCAAGGTTTTCTACTGTTGTACAGACTAATAAAACAACCTGAAATCTAATATTACATCGAACATATCTACCCTGTGGAGAAAAATGGTGACCAAGTAAATGTAGAGACATAAATGTGGGGGAGATTTAATATACAAGTCTAAGACAATGACCCAGTCTCAGATGGGGGACAGAAGTGTGAAACTGCCCAGTATTCAACTTGGTCTTTAATTCTAACAGAAGGCAATCAATTTATAGCTGATAAGAAATAACTCTTATACAAGTTTTCAGTTACTACTCACAAGACAATACTGGAAGCTTATAGGCAGGGATCAAAGAGTGGTCAGTGAGCAGTTTCTGGATTGCATTGATAGTCTGACACCTCAGGAGAGGTATGGGAGAGAGTCTGCCAGCACTTGGACTTAAAAATGAAAGCCTTATAACATAGTTCCACTTGTTTATTTTGTTGAACATTTATAACTACTGTTAAGGAGGTAAGAGCTGCTCTGAGAACACATATCAAAGTAATTCAAGCAACAAAGTGGAAATGAAAATAGTTCCCAGAAGCTATAATCTACTTAAATGGAGGTTAAAAAATATAATTATATTATGTGCAGCATGGCTTGGATAAACAGGACTTGAAATGGAGTCTGAGAAAAACATCCAAGATCACTTTGCAGTGGCAGGTCCATTGAGATATAATTACCATAACTACTTAATGATTCCGATGCACTAAAATGTTCATAATGCAAAGATATAATGAAATAACTCTGATATAGTGGCAACCATGATTTCTTTATTTACTTATTTATACTTTTTCCTAACTTGGTTAGTCCCACTAGGCTATTGGCCTCATTTCTGGATAGATCTGACATGCTATCCATACTGACTGGGGGAAATTTGACCAGGAAAATAGGAACTTCCTGTACTCCTTTTGATAATTGCCATGAGATCGTTTGCTTCTTCCTGAGCTAGTACCCCCTCAGGGAGAGGGGGTTCTTAGTTTAAGATCTCATCAAAAGGACAGCAAATCAAGGAGTTTAACAACTCCCTTATGCTGCATTGCATTAGAAAATTAATTCCCGTACCTGTCGTGGGAATGGATCGACAGCCTTTTGCACTTAAGGTGAGTGTGCTACCTATTGAGCAACTAAGACTGCAAGTTAACTTGTTAGTTTTTCAGCCCCCTCAATGGAAACAACACTGATAAAGAAAAAACTGTACCAGGTAAATGCAGCAACATAAACCACCTGGCATACTATTTCTGGTTTGCGGAAATAATATCAATAGAAATAATTTAGATCTGGATGCTTTGGGTAACACTGTATCTCTCTGCTTATTTGGTCAATAATTCTTGACAAAGCTGAAAATAATATGGTGGGCCAGACAAACAGCAAACTTTTTAAATGTTATTCTGAGTCATTTAAAACGTTAGTATTGCAGCTAGTTTTGCATCAGTATGCATTTTTGATCAATACAAAGCATAAAACTATAATGACTGACATTACTGGTTAACTACAATTATGAGGGATTAACCAGAAAATCAAAAACTGTTATGAATGTTATGAGGGGCAGGACAAACATCTGAAGAAAAATCAGGGACATTCTGCAAAAAGCAGAGGTAGCACTCAAAAGGAAACGTCTGGTCACATTAACCCATTCCCAGAATTTGATAATTAATTTTATGGATATGCAGAATTTTAAATGATGCAATTATAATTTGCTGAATGTCTTTTCAAGTCTCAACAGAAAAACTTAAAAAATTGTAGCTTTAATACTGAAATAATTAAATCTGCAAACCCCTCAATCCTTAATACGGGCATAGGTTTGTAGATGTTTACTAGGCTAATTACCACAAGGGCCTTTTTAAGCCTAGTGATGCATCCCAAATCTCAGACAAGTTCTGGTACTCTTGATAAGTGTAAGCAGGGGATTGGGAGATAAAACATTTTGCAGGCTGCCTGTGTCCATTAGAGGCAGGGATGGATTTCCTGTTCCCCATCCAATTGTCCAACTTCCATTTGAATTGGGTTAGGGAGAAACTGTGCTTCACATGGATGGGGAGCCTGTTCCAGAGATGGGGTAGTCTCTGGGATACATACCTGTCTCTCCAGTAGGTCCTATTTATATCACAGGCAAGGTTTAAATCTTTAGAATGGGTCATTCTGGTGCTGCTTGTTTTGCGGATATGTAGGAAGTCCATCAGGATGGGATCTGGCAATGCCTTGTATGCCAGACATTGATTTCCCCACAGCAGCCTATAGGAGACAAAATACAGGGATAAGGCCTTGAGGGAGTCTGCACAGGAAATGTTACTTACACCCTGTATTCTTTTAATGAGAAATCTCTGTGGATGTTCCAGTTGTTGAATATGCCTGGTTAGGTATATACCAAAGGGGGCATTGTACTCGATGATAGGTCTGATGAATGCTGAATACAGTGGAACAATGTCTTTCTTGGACCTAGTTGCTATACCTTTATTTATAAGTTGTGCAACATAGAATGATTTACTCACTAATATAGGCACATGATGGTCAAGGGCTAGATTTCTGTCTATATGTGTCCATAAGTCCCTGACTACTGAGTCAGTTCTAAGGGGTGTGTTGTCAATACGATAGTTATCAGGGGTGTCTGACTTCTTGAAGGATACTATTATGCATTTCTTGGCATTTTGTTTTAGTCCATGGCTCATACACCAGTTGTATGTCAGTGTCAACCCTTCCAGGAGAACATTTATGTCAGTGTGAGATTCAATGATAGCTCCTAAGTTGCAATCATATACAAAGTTAGTCAGCCAGAGGCCATTAACACTGGCCTTGATTTCAGAGAAGTAAATTCCAAAAAGTAGCAGTTCCAATACCAGTCCCTAAGGGACTCCATTTGTGACTTGCCTCTTTGTAGAGGAGGACTCCTGAATTCTAACTTACTGGGTCCTGTCTGTGAGACACTTGGCTATCTACCAGGTGACATAAAGATGCTTACCTATCTTTTGAGTTTGTCAAGAATGTCCGAGTGGAGTATTGTGTCAAATGCCTTGGCCAGGTCAAGGTAGGCAGGGTGAACCATATTGCCCTCATCCATTGCTCTGGTAACCTTTTCAAAGAAGTCTACCAGGTTGAGTAGGCATGAGCCACCCTTGATGAAACTAAACTGGGTTTGGTCCAATGTCTGGAGGTATACTATATCATTATTTATTATTTCCATTATAATTCTTTCCATGGCTTTGCATATGAGACTAGTGAGACTTATGGGTCTATAGTTTCCATGGTCTGTAGAGGTCCCACCTTTCTGCAGAAGGATGACTGTTGCTATTCTCCGTTCATGAGGTATGAAGCCTGTTTGGAGGCAACAGTTAAATAGCAATTCCAGAGGGCTTGATAGGTCATGTTTCATGCTATTTAGAAGGCATCCTGGGATATTTTCTAAGCCCACCTATTCAGTGTTTTTTCTGTTAGAGAGAGCATTAAGGACCTGCTCCCTAGTGATAGCCTGGGGAATTATACTTGATGATATTTCCTGAGAGAAGGTTGGGGGGGGGGAGGTAAAGTTGGAGCTAAATTTGCTGCCCAGTAGGTTTGCTATGTCTTCTGGCTCAATACAGGTGACTCCATTTACAATGAGCTCTGCACACAATTGCGTATTGCCTTTGAGACTGCAGACATAGCTAAAGAATGCCTTGTGGTTGCACTTGGCCTGGGAGACAAATTTGGCTTTAGTAGACCATTTGTCCTCTAGGTTGTTTGTTTAGTTTGAAGAGGGTGATTTTATCTTGCTGGCTGCTGCACCAACTAATTATTGCCATGATTTTCTTACTTCTGTTATATAGCCTGTTAATTTTGTGATTCCACCAGGGTGGCTTGTTAGTTATGTACATTTTCCTTTTGGGTACAGTTGCCTCTATGCAGCTATTAACATGCTTGTATAAGGTTTCTGTGAACATAGGCAGCATAGGCAGCAGTGTTCTCAAGGTTTATGGGGCTTGACATTTTGCCAGATTATCACTTAATAGCAGGACATTAGCCTTAGAGTAGTTCCTGAATATTCCAAGGTTAGCTGGTGTTACAGGTTTTATTTTTACTTCACACGAGACCCTTTTGTGATCTAACCTTACCAGGAAGACATTTCACTAGGGGAAAAGCAGCACTCTGCCATATTAGTTAGGACCAGTACAGTTGCACCCCTGGTTGGTGTATTAACAATCTGATCCATTTAGCGTTGGGATTCCCAGTTAATACTGGGGTAATTAAAGTTGCCCATGACTATAGTATTGGGTTGGATGGTGAGTGTTTCCAATACATTTAAATACATGGTATAGTTTTCCTGGTTCATCGAGGGGGACCTATTGCTTGCAAAGAAGTGATATTAGATTTTACCTATGGTGATTTGAACATGGAGAATCTCAGGTGCATTGTTCTTTTTGACCAGCATTAAGGTATATTTATTTTTGATGTAAATGGAGACACCTCCACCTTTAATTCCTGTCTGTGTTGTAGCTGGTCTAAATGTGTGGAAGGCATTATAACCTTACATTGTCGGTATGCTCTCTGCGGCTTTAAACCATGTCTCAGTGACCACACAGATGTCAGTATTCTCTTGGGTGAAGAGGGCTTCTTGGGAGTGGATTTTTTTAGACACCTAGCACTGAGCAGTAATACCTTTAGATTTTTTTTTGGATTTGATTTGCTATGTCAGAAGTTCTTTCAGTTTGGCATTGCCTT
Organism: Protopterus annectens; assembly: GCF_019279795.1. Taxonomy (NCBI): domain Eukaryota; kingdom Metazoa; phylum Chordata; order Ceratodontiformes; family Protopteridae; genus Protopterus; species Protopterus annectens. The sequence goes on from NC_056725.1 coordinate 402,475,329, forward strand.
AAAAAGGCACTACAGGGGAAGTCACTGTTTTAGCTAATATTTCAAAGCCTAGAGGGGAGAAGTAGAGACTATCACTGGCAAAGCAGTGTGGTCTGTTGACCATCTCCTTCCATGCTGACAAATATTGCACCCCCATTAGAATGACACCAGAAACTAAACCAATTATTAAAGTCAATCATCTTTTGTTCATTTTGTGGCATCATCCACACAGAAGGTAAATTGTTGCTCAGTGCTAGGCTCATACCAGTCTGGGACACACATTCTGAGAGTTGAGTGATGTCTCTTCATATAGTCTAGGGAGTTACATCTCAGGTCATTTACACCCATATGGACTATGACTGAGTCATACTGGTACTTGTGGTCCAGTGATCTTGAGTGTGTGTGTGTGTGTGTGTGTGTGTGTGTGTGTGTGTGTGCGTGTGTGTGTGTGTGTGTGTGTGTGTGTGTGTGTGTGTGTGTGTGTGTGTGTGTGTGTGTGTGTGTGTGTGTGTGTGTGTGTGTGTAATGTGATGGATCCTAGCCCTTGATTAGCAGCTGACCATGACTTTCCCCTTACTCAGCCTGGTGAGAAGGATATCAGTGTGCCTCACAGTGGGTTCTCCAATGATTAGAATGTTGGATTTTGTGTTGCCTTGCCTTATGAGCTTAGAGGTAGAGGCTCCATGAGATGTGGCTGTATGTGTTGATATGGGTGTTGTTTTGAAAGAGTGCATTTGGGCTGCTGAGGTTATTTGTTATGTGCACTTCATATAGGAGGTTTAGCAATGTTACTTTTAAGTGCCTCAGCATATGTGGGTACATATGTCTACTTTGAATTGTGTGTGATGGGTGCAGTATGTGTACTACTGACAACCTTATTGACATTAGGAGTACTTTTATGTGAGAGCTTTGCCTCCAGTGACATTATGTAAATACTACTCTCACATACCATATCAGTTTGTTTGAGAATTAATTGGTTGTCAGTAAACATGAGACAATTTCTACATTACCTCAGGATGCCCATATCCACCAAGCTGGTAATGGAGAGAGTGGGAAAGTTCATATCCATGGCAACATACCCTTTTTACTGAATAGTCAGTTGGAGTGAGAATATAAAGCAATGTCAAGAATATCTGGTTTGCAGCTCTGGGGGCGATGATTGTCACTGCAATCTAGTTGTCCTGTGTGCAACTAGGTATTGGTGAAATGTCAGTCATGCTTTTACATGAAATATGTCACTCAAGGTGTACAGGGCACTGACAAACACTTGAGGGGGAAACTAATAAGTATACCCTGATGATTTATGGATAAAGTATTTAGTCATATATTCTGAAGTTAGAAACAAATGAGGCAGTACTTACTGAAAACAAATAATTAGCTTGTCAAGAATGATAAAAAGAGGGGAGTCACATGAATGGCTACTGCCTGGCTACTGCTAGTGCTAGTCTTACCACCGCTTCACTCTTTTGGAATGCAATGCTCCTTTGCTTCTTCTCTCACCAGAAGCAAAACTTTAGCACCACTCCCAAGATGAGAAGCAGGTCATAGCCTGATTGGTGATCCACAGTCTTGTCACAGATGATGCAAGGATCTGTAGGCTTGTTGTAGCCTTTTCCTGGTAGATGCCTTGAATAGCAACCAGACCAATCAGGAACATGAAGCACAGACACTCACTACTCAATCAGAAACTGTCAAGAATTAATGGACTCTGCTACCTCACTCACCAGGGGAGAAATATATGCAAAAATTTCAAGCTAGCAACTGTTACATATTGACCATTTGCTAAGATGGTGTAGAAGTACTTTGCTGTGATTATAGTGCACAGGGCCCTGGGTTCAAGACTTAGAAGTGATGACATTTTTTGATACCATTCTCCACTCAGGAATCATAGAAAAACTCACTAAGCTAGAAATCAACCCCTGTATCAGTAGGTGGGTTGCAAACTGGTTCACAGATAGAACCCACATTGTGAAAGTAGCTGACTTCAAGCCAGACTGGAGACCAGTCACAAGTGGAGTCCCACAGGGTTCGGTCCTGGGTCTTCTCCTGTTTGGTATCTACTTCTCTGAAGTCCAAGCCAACACAAAGGGACTCTGGCTGAGAAAGTTCGCAGACAATTGCAAGTTGGGAGCTATTATTAACTCCCCAAGTGATGTTGACATCCTGCAGAAAGGCCTTACTGTGACCAGTGACTGGTGTCAGAACCATGGGCTTAAGCTCAATGCCAAAAAATGTGTCATCATCCCATTTGGGAAAAACTTGCATCCCACGAATTACCACATCAATGGTAGTCCACTGAACATAGAAGGCGTTATAAGAGATCTGGGAACACAGGTTGACAGCCTCTCTTTTGACCACCACATTGCCACTGTGGTCAGAAAGTCCTTCTATGTGGTACATCTCATTACTAAGGATTTTGCATCCAGGAAGAAAGAGGTCACTGTCTCCCTCTACTCTTCCCTCATTAAGCCAATCATTGAGTAAAATGCCCCATTTGGAATGTACCCCATTAGACACCTGCAATAACTGGAGAGGCCACAAAAGTACCTCACAAAGAGGATCCTAGGCCTTAAACACTTGTCTTATATGGACAGACATAAAAACTCCAACTGTTCTCTGTCTCATATCACCTACTTAGGAGCGATCTCTACATGACTAACAAAGCTATGTCTGACCCAGCTCTGTTAGAAATGCTACATCTAAAGAAATCCCAATCCCTCCACACCACACACTCTAGAGACTTCAACCTCATTACGACAATTAACAGAACATGCTGGAGAGACAGGTTCATAACCCAGAGATTCCACATACTATGGAAGAGACTTCCCATACATGTCAAACAGAGCACCTCACTGGCCCTCTTCAAGATAAATGTTGATGAGTGGATGGAAAATAGATAATTCACCCCAGGGATCACTCCAGTGGCTCTACTTGACAGAAGCACTGAGAACTAATGTCGGGTTGCACCATGCCAGGGTAATCTTATGGGCTAGTGAAGGCTCCAGGACCATTAGCCTAGTACGCACCTATGAACCTATGAAGTAGTTGTTAGGCTTTCTAGTGATCAGCAGTCTCCAGGAAATAATCTGAGGCTTCTTCATTTTTTAGACAGTCTGGTATGGTTTGACATTACCATACAACCCATAACACCAACAAGCAAAATTATTAAAGAAATTGCAGCCATAGTCAATTATGTAACTTCAGTTATTGAACACCATACTACATGTTGACCATTTACTAACAAATCGTGAGGGTGCTCACAGCATGGTTAAAATGTTATTTTATACATTTTACTACTTACCAAAATGTTCAACTATAAGAGACCCTAAGTAAAATAACTCAGTTTTCAAAAGTCCAAATATCCAGATAACCAAACAACACCCCCCCAAATACACACACACACACACACACACACACACACACACACACACACACACACACACACACACACACACACACACACACACACACACACAATCTACTCCAGTCAGAAGTCAGAATCAGTCAATGTAGGTAAGAGCAGGCTTGCAACATCCCAAGTACAATACCATCCATAACACCAACAGGCAAAATAAATAAATAAACTACAACCGTAGTCAATCTTCCATCTTTAAACTGTAGAATACTGCACAATATAGTACAATGTGACACACTGACTAGCAACTAGAAAGGAAGTTCATGTCTTGTTAAATGGTGGTCTTCATACTTGTAAAAACATTTTTGATACCCCAAGTCTCCCTTTCTTTGCCAGAAAAGTTACTTGATTGCAATGTAAAAAACGTTATACAGCAGGTATAAAATATTGTGTTTTATCACAAACCGCACATTAAATATTGTAGAAGTGAGAGTAAGATGAAAAAGTCCAGGACCAAGACATACAAAAAAATAAGCAAATTATTTTGATATTTTCTCTCAGCATCTCTAATTACAAATTCTCACTGACAGATTACTTTAGCCTTTCTGTTTATCCCAGAAAATACTTCATTCTACCAACTATATTGCTAATGCTTTGATCTTTGACCCACATGCACATACACATGTTAATACATATACACCAATTATGGACAATGTATGATAAAAGACCTCAGATAGTTTTCTTGATATTAAGTGAATAACTGATTTAATAAATAATGGCTCAGAAATACACCTCATATTGTTGATGTCAGAACCATACAATGCAAGTTGGCTCTGACCTTCAAATTCTTAGCCCAAGTATCAAAAATAAAGAAGAAAGTCAGGAACAACTTTTAAATATTTCTCTTATATGCTTACAAAGTTGATTGAGTGACAAGCTTTGGATTATCGAGCATTTTCTGAAGGACATTCCTCCGGATTCTCGATGCCCTGCATGGCGTGCATGATTAGTGCAGGAGCCCTAGCTGGCAATATGTCTGCCGTGCGATCCAGGAGCAGCCTGCAGGGGCATGCATGAGAGCTCCTGCACTAATCATGCACGGACTAAGCCCTAGTATGCAAATCACCAAATTTTAAGAGAAATTCATGCAAATGAGGGGATTTTGCAATCCAGGAAGCTTTCAATAGTCCGTGCAAGACAAGTGCTATGTGCAGAAATGTACTCGGTTAGTAACTGAGTACATTTCTGCAAAATCCGAAATGGAGCTATGACAGCTCCAAATAAAGGCTGCATATCATTGAGGAAGCATGACAATGGCCAAGTATAAGGCCATTGGCATTGCAAGCAATAAACAAAATAAAAAAAAAACAACTTTTATTTTTTTTTTCACCTATCTCGGCTGTTTAAGCATGGGGCAGCGGCGCGCAAAAGGAATCAGGGGGAAAATAATAAAATAAACCTAAAATAAGCATTCTAACTAAAATCAGTATTCTGCCATGCAAGTCAATGGCAGGCAGAAGACAACCTGGCCAGTGAGTAATGGTTGCCAAGAGGGGAGGCTCAGTGTGAGACATGTAACTATGCATTAGCAGGCAATACTATGCAAATGAGGGGAAGGATAGTGAATCCCAGTTTTCCCCAGCATGTGAGGCAGGTCCCAACAGTGTAAGAGTATGAATAGCTGGGCAAAAGACTAAGATATAGGTGACATCATGGGGGGATGTCAGGCATACTGTAAGTGGATTGGAGCCCTGTGGCTCGGGATTGCTCCTATCTCAGCATAGCTAAGCTAGGGGGGTTGTCTAAACCCACCTAGCACTCTTCACAAAGCCTAAGTGGGTGTGCGCACTGCTCTCTGGGTTTTAAAGAAAAAAAAAGTAAACCAGGAAATAGCAGCTCTGTGCACATTTGAGCACTCTGTTTGTGCAGCGTGCACCTGTCCTTAAACAGGAAGGCAATGGGAAGGAAAAACAGCAGTAGGAAGGTAATCAAGGAGAACTAGCTTAGCTGGCCGGTAAAATGTAACAGAATCAGCCAATTACACAGGCAGCAGACCAGCCCAACCCAGAACACTACTATAAACTAAGCAAAAACCTTCCCCTCTGGTTCTTCCCACACTCTACACCATTGGTGTATACAAGCGGGGAAATTTTAACAAACAAACCTACAAAATGATAAGGGCTCAGCAGTCAACATAGAACAACATGTGCAAGAGGCTGAGGGTGGTAAGGATGTCAATGCTGCCGAACAACCCACAGTGAGGAGACGGAGAAGAGTGTACAGACCCAGGGTAACCTTCCAGGGACTACATGAGCTGGAGATTGTGAAGCGCTATAGGTTGGACAGAGACCTCCTACAGGAAATTGTTGAACTGTGCTGGCCACACCTGACACACCAAACTGACCGAGTGAAACCCATCCCAGTGGATACCAAGGTATGTATAGGCTTAGGTATGCTAGCCACAGGTACCTCCCAAAGCACAACTGGGGATATCATGGGGATATCACAGGCATCAGCATCCAGAGTATTCCACCAGTTCCTGGATGCCATGTCAGCACATGCCAGTGAGCACGTATATTTTCTCAACACACGTGAGGTGTTGACCAGCAATATGTGGATCTTCCACCAAATAGCAGAATACCCTGGGGTAGTGGGTGCTATAGACTGCATGCACATATGCATCAAAGCACCACCCAGTGAGCAGGGTAGGGCCTACATCAACCACAGGAGCATCCCCTCCATCAACTGCCAGGTCGTATGTGATGCCCAGGACATTATAATGAATGTGTGTGTTGGCTGCGCTGGAAGCTATGACGATTCACACATATGGCATCTGATGCAGATGTACCAGAAATTTGCCAATGTGGACATCCCCTATGGTCACCTAGAGGGGGATACTAGGTACACACTGCAGCTGTGGCCGATGACACCCATCAGAAATGCACACACACCTGAACAACAACACCATACTGAGGCACACGCACAGGTCAGACATATAATAGAGAATGTGTTTGGGATGTTCAGGTCACGGTTCCAGTGTCTGGACACATCCGGTGGAGCCTTGCAGCATTCGCCAGCTACATGTACCCAAATTATTATGGTATGTGCTATGCTACACAATATGATCCTATGGAAATAGCTGCAGCAGGAACAGCATGGAGCAGGGCCACAGAGCCCCCTACCAATGCCAAGGCCTGTACAGGCACAGTGTGACTCAGAGGAGGAACAACTTGAGCCTACCCCAGTAGGCAGAAGGAGGCTTGCCCAGTATGCCCTGGCTTTGGCAAAGAGGCAATGAATAGCACATGCACTGACTCAGTAGGGACCCAGGGAATGACACCTCTCTCTGACTAACACATACAGTAAAAGGGATGCCAAACATGACACTACCTGTGCTCAACCATGTATAGGGAGTGTACTATGTGCATCTGACATAGACAGCTCTCCAGCACCATCCACAAGTCTGGCACACCCTCAAGGTAAGTCAATCAACCTACCAATTGTCAAATGGAGTAGTATGTATTGTTACCTGTAGCTATGGTATGGATGTGAGTATGCAAGGGAATTGGGTGGCCAAATGTTATGGCAGCAGAAAATAGACACCCATAGTGGCACCATGACATCTGTAACACATACTGGAGTCACCATAGTAGCCAGTACTACATAGGGTGACAAAACCCACTGCAGGAAATGGGCTGAGTGACATGTGTGTCCATAAGACCCACACATGCCAGTCAGGAAGTTTCACATACCCAACAACAGTCTTAGCCAGCAGGACAGGTGTAGACAAACTCAAACACAGCCTGTGTCATGGCCCCAGAATGATAGCTATGGCTAACCACCCTAGGCCTACACAGACAGACCACAGCAGGGCAGGCAGTGGGATGTTAGACAAAGTCAGACAATAATATGTAGGGCAACCAAACCCATGATCTGTAGTACACTGGTATGCCTCTAGTCAGCATGATAGTTAGCAATACAGAATGAAATGGAGTACCTGACATACCAGTACAGTCATAGCAAATGTGTACAAGTGTCATGTGTGCCCCCCACATCCTACATAGTAATGTAATAACAGTTAGGTGTACCTCCAACCCTGTGTAGAAATGTAGAAATAGTCAGGTGTGCTCTCCCATCCCACGTAGTGTGGGTTGGGAGGGTGGCCTAATGGTTAAGGTGTTTGCCTTACAAACACAAGGTGCAGGGTTCGAGTCTCACAAGGGATAATTGGCTAGACTAAAATGTCTCGCAAGGGCAGTTAGCTTAGTATGAACCTATTTAATATTTATTTAATAGCAGTCAGGTGTGCCCCCACTACTCCTGTGTAGAAATGTAGAAACAGTCAGATGTGCCCACCCCCCTGCTATGCAGAAATGTAGTAACAGCCAATGTCAAATGATTGATGGATACCCTGCAGAGACAGCATGCTACCTGTCAGTGTACAACACAAAGTTCAGCACTGCAGCACAAACTACCTGGACACAATCCACACATTCAATACAGACGGCCATACTGGGCATGCTCACACACTTAAACACATGAAGGCCATGACTGCAAACACAAGTGGACCAGACATATCTGGTAGTTGCAGTTGTCAGTGCGGACACTCGTCAGTATACACCACTTATGCCTTGCACACAAAGTGGATAGGAATACAGACATATATATCAGGGCAACACACTATAATAAGCCAAAGGTAGATGTACATAGATGTGTGGAAGAGGGTGACTGTAACAAGGAGCTGTCCAGGCCTGTCCCACCCAGCACACAGCCAGAGGGCCCCAAACACATGAGGTGCAGATGTCACTCACTGCAGATACTAGCCACCAGTATCTGTCAGCATTACAGACTATGTGGTGCATGTGCCAGCTGTGCAACATGACTGTACAAGGAAGTAGTCATCTAGCGGCTGTATACACATACCTATGACATATGACCCCGTGTGTGCTCGCATGTGGCGTGTTAACCCCTAAATAAATGGGTTATGGCCCTTGCACACACCACCCTTCCCATAGCCCTACTATGACAAGCCCGCTGAGGTCATCCAATGTGAAATACACCTTTGGGAGAGTAGTAGCCCAGTAATCTCTGTAGTGCATCCTGTAACTGCATACTGCTGTAGTGTAATAAAGTACTTTGATAGGAGTTCTAACCCCAGACTTGTCAACTGTGAATTTGTGTGTGTGTCTGACTGTGTAGAGAACAGCGCTTTTTAGGGTACTCACACTCCTTACAATTCATATACTCAACTTTGCCAAGGCTGCTGATGTCACCAACCTAGAAATACACCTCTGGGAAGGTTATAGCCCAGTAATCTCCGTGTCATGATCTGTGACTACATACGGCTATAGTGTGATAAAGTACTTAAATGGGAGTTCTAACCTCAGACTTTACAGCTGTGAGTGGGTGTGTGTCTGACTGTGTAGAGTGCAATGCTTTTTAGGGGACTCACACACCTTATAATTCATATACTCGGGGCGGACCCTAAATGGCCAACTGGTAACAGCTTCTTTCTTGAGCTCCACATCAGTTACTAAGAAACAGGGAAATTATTATTTAAAATTATATTATCAGCTCTTTAAAAGTTATACAAACTGTTCAAGAATCTGTAATCTACTAGATTTTCAACTTTGGAGCTTTTTTTTAAAGAATTTCCTGTCAAAATTAATGATTATACAACTGAGCAGAGATGAGCAACTCAAAATCTTCACATGCTGATTCCTCACTAAGAAAAGTGACCCAGTCTATATCTACCACTCTCCAGGAACTATCCTTAAAAATGGATAGATTCACTGACAACCTTGAAACTTTAAAAATAAACTGTCAACAACAAACTGATGTTCTGAAGGAAATCCTCCAGCAACAACAATCCAAAACTCTGAATATTAAAACTTCACTGAATGACATAGATAAATGGCTTAAGGAAGATGAATCCCACTGTGAGTCCATTCTGCAACAAAATAACTGGCTGATAAATAAAGAGATTATGTTGCAAACAGAGAGAGGAGAACAAATATTTTAGAATCTTTGGTCTCCCTGAAAAAACAGAAGGAGAAAATATTATTTCCTTCCTAAATTCCTGGCTGCTTGAATTTTTGGACTTAAAAGAAGGTTTGTCCTGTGGGATTGAAAAAGCGCATACAGCCATTGGGAAACCTATTCCTTCTTCTCCTAATGCTACCCCAAGATCCATAGTAGTGAAGTTCCTATCCTTCTTAGATAAAGAACTTATACTAAAAACAGCTTGGAGAAAAAGCCCCTTGTCATTCAAAGGAAACCAAATAAGGTTTGATAATGATTACTTCACAAGAGTCCTGGAAATGAGGAAAAGCTCTTAGCCACTGATAAAACTATTAAAGCAGAATAAAATTAAGGCACAATTAGTCTAGTTATGAAACATGTCTTTCTGAATAAGTTTTGATAATAAATAAGACAAAAGTGCTAAAGTACTACAAGAGTTGGTGTGATTTACTGTTTTTTGAATGCTGTTATTGTCATGAAGTTCATATCTTAGTTAAAATTTCTTCTCTTCATTTTTTGAGTGCGGTTAATTTTAGTTTTGTGTGTGTGTGTGTGTGTGTGTGTGTGTGTGTGTGTGTGTATATATATATATATATATATATATATATATATATATATATATATATATATATATAGATAGATATATATGTATATGCATATAAAGCATAGTCATTATTATCATAAAAACAGGGTTTATTCATTGACATAGATCTACTGCAACTAATCAGACCATCAGGTTTGACCTGGGTAAACGGCTACGGATCAACAGAGCATCAACAGAGATTTACTGTAAAGACAGCAAACGTTCAACTTAATGTATTAGAAATGTAATGACAAATGCTAGGAGATATAAGGTAAAATTGTTTCATTTCATTAAAAAGAGCTTGAGGGGGAAAAGAAAAGAGAAAATAATAAGGGATAAAGGAAGTAAATATATATATGTATAAACTCTTGATAGCAGAAAATCTAGATGCAATAGATTATATGATATTTAAACTTTATGGAATTACAAAATGTCCTTTGTGCCAAGCCAAATCTGCAAAATTCAGAAGGCTTAAACCCATTAATACAGTGTAAAAGTAAAAATGGGTTATACTCTCATAGAGAACAATAATCGATTAATTCAGTTTGTTGGTTGTTATCATATTTATAGTTATCACATAGTTACACACGTCTTCTGTGTGGAGACATGCGTGAATGGGCGTACCTTCGTTGGAGGTTGTGCGTCAGGGCTGGCAACTCGGCAAGTAAAAATCTACTGCCAATCATTAGCGGACCAGAGTTCTGCTGTGGCGACCCCTAACCGGGAAAAGCCGAAAGACACAACAACATAGTTACACACTAATATTTAAAACTGTAATGCTGTTCATTTGTTGGAAAATAACAGGATGAATGGGAAAGCTACTTACAGGACAATATTATCTAAAGGACATTTAGTAGAGAGAAAACTAGCAATCTGGAATAACTTTGCAGACTGGTTGACATATACATAAATCTCTTTGAGTAAATAATAGACTCTTATTTAAATATGTTTGAAACTGCTTAATCCACCAAGTTTCATCTCATAAAGATGAAGACTACTTGAATGTGGACGAAATACTGAGGTATGTTTCCTTTATATATATATCTGTACATAATTTATTAGGAAACAAATTGGTGATTTGTTAATTAACGTTGACATCTCTCCACGGTTATCTGAAACTCATTGAATGTTGGGGCAGATAGAAAACATTTGAGCAGTTTCTTTTCTCTTAACCATCATCATTTTCAAGTGTACATTTTAATTTCCTATATCTTTGTTCATGACTATAGTATTGCAATACTGTTACTCATTAGTAGCAGAAGGGTGATATGGGAAATTATTTTACAGAGAAGTACCATTTATAAAACACCTTATAATAAGGGAAGTGATTTAGTTAAATTAATTCCATATATTATTTGTTGCTATAAATAGTTATTAAGTGCTGGTCTACTACTTTACTGATTCATCTTAGTCAATACTGATATTTACTCATCTTTAATTCTAATATAAGTACTTATATAATCAATTGCTCTCTGAATCCTTCTCTTTTGATAAGTCTACTTATGAATACCCACTGTCACACTATTAATCCTTTGATTCTGTAACTATCCATACAGTAATGGAATATATTACCTTTCAATCAAACAATGTTTATTGGTGAAATTTAAATGCACTGATTATAATCAAATTATATATTACACCAATATATTGTTGTTTTCACATACCAATTAACTTATAGAATTTTCATAAAACACATACTCTGGAGCCTCAAGTTGGGCAATTATGTTTAAATTTTTGGAGTGATGGTTCATCTGACTGCATATCTTTATTATGTCATATTAGGAATGATCCACATTCCATGTCAGTTAATGGATTTACTGAAGTTTAAACACTTTGTTTTAAATTATTTTTTTTCTTTTATTAGGCCTCAATCAAACATTAATTTGTATTTTTTAATGGGAATTAGCACTTTGTCATCAAAATATATTTTTCCAAGAAGGATGCACAAGACTCAAATATCATAAATATTTGCTATCATATCATATTAACATTCTAAACCTTCAAACAAATAAGATGGACTTGACCTTTTTTTCTCTAAATGTTAATGGCTTAAATAGTCCAAGGAAAAGATTTAATCTACTAAAATACTTGAAATTAAACAAAGCACAAGTAATATTTTTACAAGAAACCCACTTCAAAATAAATGATAGCTTTCATTGGAAACCAAATGAATAGCTAAAATTATCCAATTCTTCATACACCAAAAAAAAAACTAAAAAAAAAAACTAGAGGAGTACTAACATTGTGGAAGAAGAACATAATATCTCTTCAAATTGTCTATAATTATGAAGATAAGGAAGGACTTTTGTCAATTAAAGTAATACAATTTAGAAACAGAAGATGGACATTGGTTAATGTCTACTGGTTTCCTGGAATTGGGGTAACAACAATAAAACACACTTAGAACTTATCACTAAAAAAACTAAGGGTAGTCTGATTTTAGGAGGAGACTTCAACTGTTTACTTAATGACTCAGAAACCACAAATAAGAGACCTTTTTGTATTACCCTATAGGGAAAAATCTCAAAAAAATGGACAGATAATTTACAGTTATATGATTTATTTTATCTCAAAAATGATAATTCACTAGAATTTTCTCACTGTGATTTTAGGTACAAGACCCAAACCAGAAATTATAACATTTTTATATCCCAAGATCTGAAAACAAAAATATCACACTTTACAATAATCCTGTGCCCTACGTCTGATCACAATGCACTTATTTTTAATCTTCAAATGAATTTTAAAAAGCTGTCTTTCACTAAAAGAATACCAGCTTATATTACTAACTTGAAACAGTTTAAGTCTTAGCTAGATTTAGAAATATAATTTTTCCTAGATACAAATCTAACCAGTAATGTAAATGTAGTAATCCTCTGGGACTCATTGAAAGCTTATCTATATGGCAAAATTATCACACGGTTTAATAATAAAATGAAGGAATGAGAGTCTGAATTATCTAACATAAAAAATTAAATTGTATTAATTAGCAAAGATAATACAAGAATCCATTCACATAAGAAAAAGGAAATTGAATCTTTAAATTAAAATAATAATGACATTCTAACTCACAAAACCAATTTGGCCCTAGAAAAACTAAAACTAAATTATTTCTCTGTATCTCCAAAATATATGCATAATCTAGCATTGGGAGTGAAAAGAAATTCCATTGAAAATAATATTGTGAGTGTGTTTCATGAAGGGAGGAATAATAAAAAAGTTTCTGATATAAGTGATATTTTTGATGCTTTTAAATTTCACTTCTCAGAACAGTACAAAAACAAAGACTCTCAACATGAAATCGCAGACCATGGCCTGGACATTACGAAATTAAAAAAAAAACTACCAGAGAATTTAATTAATGAGATACAGAAACAAATCTTCCAAAAGGAAATTAATGAAAAAATTAAAGAAAGCAAAAATAATAAATCACCAGGCATAGATAGTTCATAGGTTCATAGGTAGGTACTAGGCTATCGGACCTTGGACCCATACAAGCCTAGCCAAAAAATGTACCCTGACTTTCGCCACCCAAGAAAATTATTTTCCTGTGCCCCTGTCGAGCAGAGCCACAGAGGTGATCCCCGGGGTGAATTTCCCATTTCCCATCCAATCATCAAGATTTTTCTTGAAGAGTGCTAATGAGCTATGTTTGACATAGATAGGTAGTCTGTTCCAGAGTATGGGAAGTCTCTGGGACAGGAATCTATCCCTCCAGCATGTTCTGTTTATTGTGGTGACAAGGTTTAGATCCCTAGAGCATGTAGCTCAGAGGGACTGGCATTTCTTTAAGTGGAACATGTCCAACAGCTCTGGGCTTGACATAGCTTTGTATGTTAGGCAGAGATCACCCCTGAGTAGGCAATATGCGATGGAGTAAAGCTGTAGTTTTTTAAGACGGTCTGTGTAGGGCATCTGTTTGAGGCCAGTAATCCTCTTTGTGAGGTATTTCTGTGGTCTTTCCAGTTGTTGTAGATGTCTTGTGAGGTACATACCAAAAGGGACATTGTACTCTATAATGGGTCTAATGAGTGATGAGCAGAGGGGAACAATGACCTCTTTTTTTCTGGATGAGAATCCTTTTGTGATGAGATGAGCCACGTAGAAGGATTTCCTGACCACTGTGGAAATGTGATTATCAAAAGAGAGACTACTGTCCACCTGTGTCCCAAGGTCTCTTATCACATTTTCAGCATTAAGTAGACTACCAGCTATGTGGCAGTTTATGGGTACAGAGTTTTTACCAAAGGGGATGACAATACACTTTTTGGCATTGAGCTTCAGGCCATGGCTTTGACACCAGGCATCTGTCTCAGTGAGGCCCTTTTGTAGTTTGTCCACATCGTTAGGAGTTTCGATTATGGCTCCTAGTTTGCAGTCATCTGCAAACTTTGTTAGCCAAAGACCTTCTGTGTTAGCCTGCACTTCAGAGAAGTAGATACCAAACAGGAGAGGACCCAGGACTGAACCCTGTGGTACTCCACTTGTCACTGGTCTGATGTCGGATTTGGAATCTGCTACTTTCACAGTGTGGGTTCTGTCCGTGAGCCAGTTGGCAACCCAACTTGTGACATAGGGATTTATACCTAGTTTAGTGAGCTTATCTATAATTCCAGAGTGAGGGATGGTGTCAAAAGCCTTGGTGAGATCTAGATAAGCTGTGTGAACCATTTTACCCTCATCTATGGCTTTGGTGACTGCTTCAAAGAAGTCAATCAGGTTTAGGAGACATGATCTGCCTTTTACAAATCCAAATTGGGTAGGGTCCAGAGTCTGGAGATTACCAATGTCTTTGTTTATGAGTTCCACGATGATACATTCCATGGCCTGGCAGACCAGGCTCGTCAGGCTAATGGGGCGGTAGTTCCCAGGGTCCATCATGGATCCCCCTTTGTGGAGTGGGATAACCATCACGGTGTGCCATTCAGTGGGTACAAAGCCTGAGGTGAGGCTATGATTGAACATAGTACTTAGGTAGGGTGCCAGTTCATTCTGTAGTTCATAAGAACTTGGTTATATTCAACTGGACGTATAAGAGAATTTAAGTACCTTTATCTGCACTTTTTTAAAAAAAAATACAGTATTTAATTTGATTTAAACTGTGTTGAAGGAATATTTAACTGAAGTGGCAGTTATTCTGCTCTTCAGTAACTTGAACTGAAGCTAGTGTTGCCGAATTTTATTTGCTAGTAATTACAGGTGTGGGGGTAGCCACATTCTTTGATTTTCTGTCCTTGCCTATTTAAATGGTGCATTGTGAAATATTTTCTGCTTAAAAACCTCAGCTTTGGCCGGCTAAGAACTTGGTTATATTCAACTGGACGTATAAGAGAATTTAAATACCTTTATCTGCACTTTTTTAAAAAAAAAATACAGTATTTAATTTGATTTAAACTGTGTTGAATGAATATTTAACTGAAGTGGCAGTTATTCTGCTCTTCAGTTATTCCCACCCACTCTCCCTGTTTTTGTTTTGGTGTTAATCTTAGTGGCCTTGAAACTGCCCGCCCCTCAGCCTGCCTCTGGGCCCATCTCATTTGCTCACTCAAATGAGTGCAGTGAGATCATATTTTGATTTCAGGCACTCCTACTGTGTACAAAGAGAGCATTTGGGAAACAGACAAAAAAAATTAAGCTTATTTCCTGCCTTTCCTGTTAAGTGGTATAGACTATTTGTAGGCTTCTGAGCCCCCAAGCCCTTCTGTGTTTGAGGGAAGCCTTCTAGCTTGTTTTTTTCTTATAACTAGCCAGTTTTCTAGTTTCAGCACTCAAATCTGTTTCTTTGATCTCAGCACTTGTTCAGATTAAAAAAAAAAAAAATTTCATCTGCTTTTACTGTACTTGTGTTTCTACCTACTTCATTTTACTTTTGCATCATCTTAAAATACTCAATTGTATTTATTACTGCTTGGTGTAACTCATTCTAAGTCTTTTGGTTTAAACACTTGGGCTTCGGACCAGTTGTTTTGCACTGAGAGGGTTTGTGGTCTGCACTGTTGTGGCAGAACAGGTAGCTTACATCCTTCTAGGTTGGGAACTGCTGATTGAGGGCTCAGTGTCTGTTATTCTAAAAGTGTATTAATTCTGGTTTAAGCACTTGGGCTTTCAGGCCAGTTATTTTACATTAAGAGGGTTCGTGGTCTGCACTCTTGTGGGAGGAGAGGCTGGACTCTGCCCTTCTGAGCTGGGAATTTCTGGTTAAAGGCTTATAGTGCATGCATATCTGAACTGCTTCTTACTGAAGTTGGTGCGCCTTGTTTGCTGTGGCATAGACTGGATTCAGGCCTGCTGGATCTAGCTTTGTTTGTGTAACGTAAGCACTAATCCAGACATTCTCTAAAGTATTCAATTGTATTTATTACTGCTTGGTTGTAACTTGATTAAAGTGTAGCTATCATTCTAAGTCTTTTGGATTAAGCACTTGGGCTTCAGACCAGTTGTTTTACATTAGGAAGGTTTGTGGCAAGCACTGTGGTGGCAGTACAGGTAGCTTTCATCCTTCTAAGTTGGGAACTGCTGATTGAGAGCCCAGTGTCCAAGTGTATTAGTTCTGGTTTAGGCACTTGGGCTTCAGGCCAGTTATTTTACATTAAGAAGGTTCGTGGTCTGCACTCTTGTGGGAGAAGAGGCTGGACTCTGCCCTTCTGAGCTGGGAATTTCTGGTTAAAGGTTTATAGTGCCTGACTATTTGAACTGTATCTTACTGAAATTGGTACACCTTGTTTGCTCTAGCATAGACTAGATCCAGGCCTGCTGAATCTAGCTTTGTTTATATGCTTGTTGTTTCTTTGCTTGTTATTTCCCTGGAAGCTAATTCTACCTAATACGTGGCTTCTCAGCGCTTCTGTGGATCACTAGTGATATCTGCATTGCTTACTGTACTTATTTCCTTGTTTCACTTGAAAGAAAGTTACTGTTTGTCGTTTTTGCATTTAGTTACTTGTAACACATTGCACTCAAGTTACCTGGCACTTGCTCACTAAAGCAATTATATAAGTCAGCACTAAAAATTAAAAGCACTACACCCTCACTCCCCACTGGCCCTTGTTTTCAATTATTAAGGAATTCCCAATATTATTCTAGCATGTCCAAAGGTCAGTTGTCAATCTCCTCTCCGGTCCAGCTGGTGAATCTGGGAATCTTGAGGCAATGTTATAACTGCCTCATGTACATAGACAACCCTCTACCCTCCCACATAACACAAATACTTGTGAGAGATGCAGCTATTTAGCCAAACTGGAGGCTGAGCTCTCTCAACTCAGGACTGGCAAGACCAGACAGGAGGAGGAGAAGGCAACTACACACACCACAAAACCAGCCTCACATAATGCTACCACACCACTAAATCAAACACATAAACACACAAAGACATACTCGGAGGCTCTGAGTAAAAATTTACCTAAACAGCAGAGGCCTCCAAAGCAGACACCCAAACAACTGCTACCTTAAGACAACCCACAAGCAACACATAAACCACAAAAGCAGTGTGCAAAGCAGTCACAGCCCTTAAGGCCAAATACAACACCAAACATACTTGTCATAGGTGACTCCATAGTCAGATACACTGACGTCCTATTCACCAGGCTGAACAAGGAGAGGGTCACAGTAAGCTGCCTATCGGGCGCTAGAATCCGCCACATAACACAAGCACTCGGGTCACTCCATGGCAAGTACATATATGACACAGTCATTGTCCATGCTGGTGTGAACGACCTGAGACGTACCTCCCTGGACTACATGAAAAGAGACATAGAGGAGCTCTCTGATTATGTAGCCCAGGCAGGTATGACCCTGACCCTGAGCAGTATCCTTCCTTCACCAAGAATGATGCCACAATATAGAGACAAGATGATCAGCTTTAACAATTGGCTTAAATGTCTGGTGTCATTCATAGGGGATCCAGTGTCTGTCTCCCTGGGATGACATGCTTGACAAGCCACGCTGCTTCGCGAGGGACGGCTTGCACCTGTCACCCCTGGGATTCTGGATATTGGCTAAGGCTCTTGCCACCCCATAGTGCCTTTTTAGGCAAGGCTCAAATTCTAAACCTACCACCCTAGAAAACAAAAATGGGAAGAAACTGAGGGTAATGCTGCTCAATGCCAGAAGTCTAAATCTCAAAATGCACGCACTCGAGGCCCTTCTCAGTATGGAGAACATCAATGTCTGTGCTGTAACTGAAACCTGGTTCAAGGCTCCTGAGAGCACCCCGGCATTATTAGGTTTTACCTCATATCATGCGTTCCGGCCCCAAAACCCGGACCACACCACAAAAGGAGGGGGTGTATCCATACTCATAAAGGATACCCACACCTCCAGGTTGGTAGCAACGCACGAAGCTTTGGAAACCATCCAGGTGCAACTAACCATAGGCAAAACTGCTCTACAAATTGTAGCATGCTACAGGCCACCCTCTCAAACTCAGGAACCCCACACAACCTTCCTGAAGACGCTGGAGGGTATAAATGTATCTCCAAACACCATCATATTGGGTGACTTCAACTACCCAAATATAGACTGGGAACATTACTCAAGCCCTAACTTACTAGCCCAACGGTTCCTGGAGTTCATAAATTCAAATGCCATGGAACAGCTAGTCACTGTTCCCACGAGAGGAGAAAATATACTAGATCTCATTATCACAAACATGGGGACAAAATGCTCCACACCGGAAGTATATCCCTCATTGGTGAGATCTGATCATAAACTAATCTCACTGGAAATCCACATCCCGTCCCCACCCCAAACAAAAAAGACCACAGTGAAGAACTTCTCTAAAGCAAACTTCACACTACTCAAGACTGGTGTGGTATCCTTCAAGGCCCCTGAGCCAGTGGAAACCACAACCCAAGCTGCGGAAGCCCTTACAAATGCCTTCTATGAACACCTCCAGGACTGCATGGATCAGGCAATCCCAAATAAAACCAAGACTCTTTCCACAAAGGGCAAACGTCCAGTCTGGTGGACCCCAGCCATTAACAAACTTTACAATAAGAGGAGAAAGTTATTATATGATAGAACAAAATCCATAAAAGGAAAGTCACCCCTGATCATTATTAGTAAAAAAATACGAGCACTCATAAAATCAACTAAGGCCAATTTGGAGAGAAAAATTGCCATGTATTCAAAGGACAATCATAAGGCCTTTTTCAGCTATGTTAGGAACCTGGGTGGAAACTCCCAGATATGCTCAGAATTAGTCCAAAATGATACAAAAATCACTGAACCCACAGACATTGCCAACATACTGGCAGACAGGTTCAGTGCAAACTTCACCCCCTCTCCCCCCTAAAGGAGAGATAACTATCCCAGCAGAGTGTAGCCTCCCAGACATCTCAAATGCGCAGGTGAAAGCTGCTCTCTCTAAAGCTAAAAACACAGCATCAATGGGACTGGATGGTGTCCCCGGCTGGGTGCTACACAAGCTAAATGAGGAATTAAACCCGCACATAAGGCAGCTGTTTAATCTCAGCCTTACCACAGGATACATGCCCAAGGAGTGGTGTACGGCAACTGTGGTCCCACTCCACAAAGGCGGTGCCTCTACGGACCCTGGTAATTACCGCCCCATAAGCTTAACAAGTCTAGTCTGCAAAGCTATGGAGAGGATCATAATGGAGCTCATAAACAAAGATATAGGGGACTTGCAGACATTGGACCCGACCCAGTTTGGCTTTGTCAAGGGAAGATCATGCCTTTTGAACTTGGTCAACTTCTTTGAAACAGTCACCAAGGCCATTGATGAGGGAAAGGCAGTCCATACAGCCTACCTTGACCTTGCAAAGGCTTTTGACACACTACCCCACTCGAGTATTGTAGAAAAACTTACCAGCTTAAATGTAAACCCATATGTCACAAGATGGGTTGCAAACTGGCTTAAGGACAGAACCCACAGGGTTAGAGTTGCTGGCGCTATGTCAGACTCCATGCCGGTCACAAGTGGTGTCCCACAGGGCTCGGTCCTTGGCCCCCTATTGTTCGGCATCTACTTCTCAGAAGTACAGACCAACATGGGAGGACTTTGGCTGACAAAGTTTGCAGACGACTGCAAACTGGGTGCCATAGTGGAAAGTGCATCGGACACGGATATCCTTCAGAAGGGACTCACGGAAACAGATAGCTGGTGCCAGAGCCATGGCCTGAAGTTAAACACCAAAAATGTATAGTCATACCCTTCGGGAAAAACAAGGTAACCCCAAGCTACCATATAGGTGGCAATCCACTAAGCACAGAAGAGGTTATCAGGGACCTGGGGACCCAGGTTGACAGTGGCCTTTCTTTTGACACTCACGTTGCTAAAGTGGTTAGAAAGACCTTCTACATTGCCCACCTGATCATGAAGGGATTCACATCCAGATCTAGTGAGGTCATTGTTCCCTGTACTCTTCACTTATCAGACCAATGATCGAGTACAATGCCCCATTCGGGATGTATCTCACCCGACATCTGCAGCAATTGGAGAGACCCCAAAAGTTCCTCACCAAAAGGATAAAGGGACTCCAAAATCTGTCATATGCTGCCAGATTGAAGAAACTCCAGCTCTATTCAGTCGCATACCGTCTGCTCAGAGGTGACATGTGCCTGACATACAAGGCCATGTCCAACCTGGAATTAATGGACATGCTCCACCTCAAAAAATCCAAATCCACCAAAACCACTAGAGCAAGCGACTTAAACCTTAGCACGGACATAAATAGGACGTGCTGGAGGGATAGATTTATCACTCAGAGACTCCCTATGCTGTGGAATAAAATCCCGGTCCATGTGAGGCAGAGCACCTCGCTGGCTCTGTTCAAGAGAAATCTTGACCTGTGGATGGAAGATCATAGGTTTACCCCGGGAATCATCTCTGTGTCACTGCTGGACAGAGGCACAACAAACTAATGGGCACAGTATTTTTTCATATAAGGGGTGGCGTAAGCCACAAAAATTTGGGCTAGGCTTATAAATGCCTTAGGGCAGATAGCCTAGTATAAACCTATGAACCTATGAACCTATGTAGAATGCAGCCTGGGATATTGTCAGGTCCCATGGATGCTGTGTTCTTGGCTTTGGAGAGTGAGTTTTTTACCTGTGCAGCCGTGATTATAGGAACTCTGCATTCTTCCGGTATAGGGATTGGCCATCTAGGGGGTGAGAGGGGAGTAATGTTAGCACTGAACCTATCTGCTAGGATGTTGGCAATATCAGTTGGTTCTGTATATTTAGTTCCATTGTGCTGTAACTCAGAGCAGATCTGAGTGTTCACATTTAGATTCTTGACATAGCTACAGAATGCTTTGTGGTTGTCTTTAGAGTCAGTGGCAATTTTGTTTTCGTAACTAGCTTTGGAGGATTTTATGAGGGATCTCAGCTTCTTACTGAGGTTGACCAGGGAGTTCCTCCAGTCATGGGATTTTACTATTTTTTGCAACAGTTTCTTTCTTCTGTTGTAGAGTTTGTTTATGGCAGAGGACCACCAGATTGGCTTCCTTTTTTTGGAGGATAACATCTTGGTTCTATTAGGGATAGCATGATCCATGCATTTGTGTAAGTGCTTATAAAGTGTATTTGTGTAGGATTTGGCAGTCATACCTCTATTGTCTGTCTGCATGGGTGTCGTGAAGTTTGCCACTTCTGTCTTAAGAAGTGTGAAGTTGGCTTTGGAGAAGTTTTTTACGATGGTTTCCCTAATTGGGGGTGGGATGTGTATGTCTAGGCTGATTAGCTTGTGGTCAGATCTGACCAATGAGGAATTGACCTCTGGTGTGGAATACCGGTTTCCCATGTTGGTAATGACCAGGTCTAGGATATTGCTGCCCCTGGTGGGGGTGTGAATAAGTTGATCCAAGGCGTTGGAATTTATGAATTCTAGAAAACGTTGAGCAAAAGAGTTGGTACATGAGTAGCTTTCTGTGTATTTTACCATCGTCAGTACATATTCAAGTCTGTATCGTACCATTGGGATTTTTTTCAAGTTTTCGAGAAATTTTTGTATGGTGCACTTTACGGAACATTGGATTACATCCAGGATACATGTCTTTTGGCCGATGGGTTTAAAAATATCGCTTAACCAGGTACTGTGATTTTCTACATTGACTAACTGAATTTTGTGGCAACTACAACGGGAACTGATAACCGCTACGGTGTGTGGTCTCTTTTCTAAACTTGTGCGGATGTCATGGCATATGCTTTACTATTTTGAACTTTGTTCGTTCCTACTTTTTGCTGTGGTATTGAGGGCCTTGGTCGCATTTGATATACATGCTGATATGAGGGAAGGTTCACAGCATGCTATTTTTTAAATTCCATACATCTTATGGAATGTTGTGGAACTAAGCTTCTAAATCTGGAATATTTCTTTCAGATCTACGAGTCCAATATCACGGCATATTATATTATATACCTTGTTGAAATATTGTCAACTTACATGGTGTATTTATAAATACAAAAGTAAGGGGAACTATTTTCAAACTTATTTTGGAACTATGTCATAACCGTGAACTTTGTTCTACATTTTTGGAATGGTTTACATCGAGGGCCGGTGTCACATTTGGTGTATACGCTCAGACGAGGAAAAAAGGTTAACAGAGCATCATTCTTCAATTAAACATACCCTGCAGATGGTCGCGGATGCATGGACCATAGCATGTCAATTTGGGATAATCTTTTTATATACATGGAACTTTTACAGACATTTTCCCTTTTTTTGTCAACTTGGAAAAATCTCTTTTTGTATACTGCTTTGAGATTATGTGGTATTTATATATGACTATGATAGGGATCATTTATACATGTTGAATACTTTGGACAAGCATTGTTTTGTTATTTAGACCTTTGGGTCAGTTATATATTGGTCACTAGTCAGTTTTCAAGCATCTTAATGATTTATTATCCTATCCAATATCTTTATAGCGTTGGTTTTTGTTTCAGATGTCATTATTTTTTATGGCATTGTTATTTGCTTGAAACAAAAAATTTTTATGACTTGGGCCTTGATGTAACAAACCATTACCTGATTTGCCACTTCATATTTGTCACAATATTTGTGCGATTGATGACATTTTTGATTTTCAAGGGTGAGATATATACATATTTCACTTATCATTTAGACATAAAGTGGATTAGGGTAAAAGACTTGTCTAATTTTTTCAATAAGATTTTTGCATTCTCAGTTACAATATATTTCTCCATGTATGTAGAATATTTTTTATAGGTGGATAATTAAGATACTATAGCAATAACATTGGTATGTTTTATTGATCTTTGAACTAGTCTTTGCTATTATGAACATGATGATTGTAAGCAATATTTAGCTCAGGTTATAACCCTCATGGACACAATTTTGGGAGTTAACAACGCCGTGGATATTTTTTCATGACGTGCCCCTAGATTGAACCTCATATACAAAGAACAAATATATTTTTTCTTAGTGTAGCTTTCTGACATAGAGTCACATATTCAACTCATACTAGTTGATTGTTAGTTTGCATATGGTCTACTCAACATAGGTCTATATATTAGCAGACCTTGCAGTTCAATCTACATAAGTTTTGTATGTTTTTTAGCCATTCTCTTGGACAATAGGATTATTGCCAATTTTGGGTGTACATTAATGTGTTTTTCATATATTATAGGTGACCTATTTGTTCTGGATTTATGATCATTATAGGTTTTGTTTACTCTAATTTTGGCATTTGTTACACAAAATACTCCAATTTTTGCATAATTAGTTTATGACAGTGTATCACTGGGATCTTACGCATAGTAGTTGGTTATACACAGGTCCAATTATACCTTTTGTTTATTATATAGGGTTTTTGACTAAACATTTTGTATATTGGATATTAGGTACAATTATTTTAGGATTCTTCATATGATACACTGGGGGACTTTGGTCTAAAACTGGTCCCAATAGCATTTCAACATTTGTTGACCCTTTTTTTGCTTAACAACTCTGGACTATCTGGTCCTGTCCTTGTTACATTTGGTCTTTTGCATCATTTTTACAGTTTACTCCTTGGACAAGCCCTCTTTATAACATGGATCTGGACAAAATTTTGGATGGGTTGTGTGCTGATAGGGAGGATTTGGCCATTTTTGGTCTTAATCATATCCCAAGCAGCAACCCTAACCAACCGATTATTAACACTATTGATGATTGTGAGGTGTCTTTTAGGAATTTGGAAAAGGGCCTGAAGGGATTGAGAGCCAATATTTGGCATCTCAGGCTGTTTAAGGCTTACCTTTGTAAAAACATGGCACCCAGAGGATTACGTATTAAATTGCATCCACTTGTAGGCAGATCTGAACAGAGGCTTACTGAAGAATGGGATGCAGCCCTTCGAGAAGGCTCTATGGTCTTTGTTAAAATTCTCGCTTCCTATTATGAAAGAACAATAGATTTGTGTTTATCAGAAGTCAAGGATCTTGCTAATGAATGTAAGAAACATGAATCCAGCCCTAAGTATCTTGAATTTTTGGGTAAATTGTCCAAGGAGTTAACTTTATATGATACTACCATTAAGGATAGGAAAATAAAGAAATTTAACAGGGATACTAATGATTATGATAAGGGACATCCTTTTCAAGTACAAAGAACTGTTAGATTTCAGGAGAATGTCCCTAATGTAAATAAGGGCAGGACCAGAAAAAGACCCAGATCTATATTAAAGAATAGGGACCAGTTTCACACCAGTACCTCTGGGGAAGAGTCTTCTTACACTGACAGTGAATCTGGTAACATTGCCAACTCTCCACTTAAAAAGAAAACCAACACCAAATACCCTTTAGGTATGGGAGGAAATCCAGAGGGGGGGAGGAAACATAGAAACAAACATATCTACAGAGTCCATGACGGGACTAATTCAAGCACTACTGAAATAACTACTCCAGTCTTTAAGAATGTTTTGAACTTATCAGAGCATGTACTTACAGAAGATCAAGAAAAAATTTTGAATAAAGGACTTAACTTTGTTCCTAGTTTCTTTTCTGATGAGTATCAAACTTCACTTGATGTCCTTGATTTTTGTCATAGACTTAACCTCAAATTGTTTTTTGCTGAACAAGATAGTTCCAATACTCAAAGATCTACTGATTTTACATTCCATAAGTCCACATTTCAACCGCCTATGAATAAAAATGTATCTATTTTTCAACAAGCGGTGTTAAAAGACTTACATTTTCTGCTTTTTGAAACTTCTATTGGCAGGGATAATGTCACCACTTTAGAAAGGGAGGCCTTATCAGAACTTAGAGCCAATCAAAATATAGCCATTCTTCAAGCTGACAAGGGTGGTGCAGTAGTTATCCTTAATATGGACTATTATGTTAATGAGGGCTTACAACTATCGGATGGACATTGTTATATGAAAATGGCTATAGATCCAACTAGTCAATTCAAGCGTGAAATTGACTTATTTCTACAATCTGCATTGGAGGAGGGTATTATCACATCTAAAACTGTACAACATTTACAAGTTAAAGATCCTGACAGACAAATTTTATATTTGCTCCCTAAAATACATAAATCTATCACACACCCACCAGGAAGGCCAATTGTTTCTGGCCATGGCTCCCTCACTGAACCATTATCTGCATTTCTAACCCAATTTCTTAAACCTTTATTGTCATTGGTTAGAGCAAGAATTCAGGATACCACGCAATTCTTGAAAATAATTGAGGATAGTCAGCTCGAGCCCAATTGGTTGATGTGTACATTGGATGTAAAATCTCTTTATACCAGTATACCACATTGGGCCGGGCTTCAGGCTTTGGAATATTGGCTTACTAGAGCAGAACTCTATCCTCCGGGCTTTAATACTTTGCTTATTTGCCTAACAGAACATGTCCTGACCAAAAATGTGTTCTATTTCCAAGGGGAGTGCTATTGGCAGCTGCAAGGTACGGCCATGGGGGCTTCTTTCGCCCCTATTTATGCAGATCTTTTTATGGCCTACCTGGAGGAATGCATTATCTACAATCCCCTACACAACATATTTCTAGTGGAAATGGACATATGGAGGAGATATCTGGATGATTGCTGGATTGTGTGGCGTGCGGATGAAGACTATCTTAAAGAATTTCTGGAATATCTTAACAATAATATCTGGGGAATTGAATTTTCGGTCACATTCCATAAGGAGACGATTGACTTTTTGGATGTAACCATATATCGGAACATTGATCATACACTTAATACCAAAATTCACCGGAAATATCCTCAGTTCAATACTCTATTACATGCTCAGAGTATGCATCCACGTCACACCATCCGCAACATCCCCAAATCTCAATATTTGAGAATTCGGAGAATTAATTCCTCTCAAGAAGATTATACAGCTGCCAAATCTGATTTAAAATCCAGATTTTTGGATAGAGGATACTGTACCTCTGATATTGAATCTGCTAGAATTTAGTCAGATAGACAGGAAAGGGCAACACTGTTGGAATACAGGGACAAAAGTCTACATCCCAGTAGTCAAAATATCAGACTCATCACTACTTTAGGTAAAAACTACCAAACAGTGAGGCAAGCTGTGAATAATAATTGGAATATTCTATTAGCCAATGACTTCTTGAAGGGTATCCTGGATAACCAATGCTCTTTTTCATTTAGAAGAGGTAAAACGTTGGGTGGCTTGCTTTCCCACTATAAACACAGGGAAAGTGGTGCAGCTAAATATAAACAACTTACCATCATGGGGGATGAGTTAATAGGAACATTTCGATGTGGACATTGTGTATCTTGTGCCAACGTCAGTCAGTTAAAACAGTTCACGAGTTCTAACACAAGTAAAGTATATGATATGAGGATCTTTGGCAATTGTTCAACTAGCTGGGTTATATATCTGGCTACATGCCAATGTAAATCCTTTTACGTTGGCAAAACATCACATTCATTATGTATAAGAATTGGTGAACACCGTAGTGACATCAGGAACCACAAAACATCCAATGCACTATATCTACATACGATTAAACATCCAAGTGCCAAGTTTATGTTCACTATTATTGATAAAATTACTGGTAACAGAAATAATACGACAGGTTGGCCAGGAATACTGAGCCATAAAGAAAAGTACTGGATCACACACCTTGGTGCCCTTTTTCCACCTGGCTTGAATGACCATCTATAAATCATGATATTTACTATTTAATCATCATTTGTGTATATGGTTGCCATTATTGTATGTATACTAATACATAACATATTATTAGCCATATATGTCATAGGATCAGATATTTAGATGTTCTTTTTCCATCTGGTCTGCATTATTATCTATGCATTATTATCCATACATTATCATATTTACCTTTCTTGTCATCATTTGTATATCTCTTGGTTTTATTGTAGTAATATTTTTATGTAATAACTTACTACTTGCCTATATTATACCTTGCCAGAGGTTTGTTTCTGATAATTATATTTTTTGATTACATGTTATTATCAGGCTAACATATGTAATTATATCCATGAATTTGGATATATATTTTTTGTTCATCATACTAATTTTTCTGTTTTTGGTATGACTTTAATTTTGTGCTGAGAGCCTAATTTGAATGTCTCTATTCCTATTGGACAACAATAGTATTTATACTGACGTTGGTTTGAATTTAAATAATTTTGTCTGCTTATACTCACTGAAGAAGGCGGGTGCCGAAACTAGTATGAGTATCTTTGTCTAAATTACGGTACCATTTGGTCCATTTTCTTACCTCTAAATAAACGGTGGAACTAATTTGCTGGCCTCTTCGTGTTTGTGACATGAGTAGCTTTCCCAGTTAATGGTGGGGTAGTTGAAATCGCCCATTATTAGGGTGTTGGGTTGTACCCTAATACTTTCCAGTGTATCAAGAAATGAGGAATGGGAATCCTGGGGCATGGTGGGGGGTCTGTAGCAAGCTACAATTTGGATTGCGGTCTTGCCCAGAGTTAGTTGCACTTGGATAATCTCAAATGCATTATGCTGTGCAACTAGCCTGGATGTGTGGATATCCTTAATGAATATGGACACACCTCTGCCTTTAGTGCTTCGTTCTGGGTTAGGTGGCCGAAAGGTGTGGTATGAATTGTAGCCTGGTAATGAAGGGGTGCTCTCTGGAGCTTTGAACCAGGTCTCTGTCACTGCACAGATGTCAATGTTCTCCATTTTAAGGAGTGCCTCGAGTGAATGCATTTTGAGGTTTAGTCTTCTAGCATTGAGTAGCATTACCCTCAGATTTTGCTTGCTTGTACCTGTTATGGTGGCGAATTTGTCATTTGAACCTTGCCTAAAAAAGGCACTATAGGGGTGGCAAGAGCCTTAGCCAGTATCCGGAATCCTAAGGGTGACAGGTGCAGGCCATCTCTGGCAAAGCATCATGGTCTGTTAATCATGTCGTCCCAGGCAGACAAATACTGGATCCCCTTAGAATGACACCAGAAGCTTAGCCAATTGTTGAAGTCAATCATTTTGTCCTTGTACTGTGGTATCATTCTGCATGATGGCAGGATGCTACTCAGGGTTAGGGTCATACCTGCCTGGGATACAAGATCGGAGAGCTTCTCCATGTCTCTTTTCATGTAGTCCAGGGAGGTACATCTCAGGTCATTAACACCAACATGGACAATGACAGTGTCATATTTGTACTTATTGTGGAGTGACCTGAGTGCATGCGTTATGTGGTAGATCCTTGCACCTGACAGGCAGCTGACAGTAACTTTCTCCTTGTTTAGTCTATTGAGTGGAACATCAGTGTGCCTGACTATAGAGTCACCTATGACTAGAGTGTTGGGTATGTTGTTATGCCTTATGGGCTGTGGTTGAGTGGCACACTGAGTTTTTGCGCTATGTGTCATTTTGGTTGTGTTGGGAGGTGGAGTTTGCATACGTTTATGCTTTGGATGTCCCTGATGCTAGGGCAGGTTTTTATTGAGAGTCTCCTTGAATGTAGGTGCGTGTTTTGTGATTCTATGTGTGTGTTTTGGTGGTGTAGGTTTTGAGGGACTATATGATGAGTGTGGTGTGGTGCAAGTGTTTACCTTCTCCTCTTGAATGTCCAGTCCAGTCTTGGGTGAAGAGAGCTTTGCTTCAAGTTTGGCTATATAAGTGCATCTCTCACAGGTTGTAGTGTCGGGTGGTAGGAGGAGAGGGTTGTCTGTGTACATGAGGCAATTGCTGTATTGCCCCAAGATGCCCAGATTCATCAGGTAGACAGGAGAAATCACTGGGAGCTGACCCTTAGACATGCCTGGATAAATGCTTATTTATTAAGTACTAAAAACTGCTTTCCTCTAGACAAGTGAAGAAAGTTGAGTGCTGTAGTAATTTGCAGCTTATGTAGTGCTTACAATGAGTTCTGAACAAGTGCTGAGTTTAAACAAACAGATTTGAGTGCTGAAACTAGAAGACTGGCTAGTTATAAGAAACAAAACTAAGCTAGAAGGCTTCCCTCCAACACAGAAGGGGTTGGGTCTCAGAAGCCTACAAACAGTCTAGACCACTTAACAGAAAAGGGAGGAAACAAGCTAATTTTTTTTTGTTCTTCTTCCCAGATGCTCTCTTTGTACACAGTAGGAGTGCCTGAAATCAGTATATGATCTCACTGCACTCAGTTGGGTGAGCAAATGAGATGGGTCCAGAAGGAGTATCCAAACACAAATTTACAAGAGGGGCTGGCAGTTTCAAAGCCACTAAGATTAACACCAAAACAAAAACAGGGAGGGTGGGAAAACTAACTGAAGAGCAGATTCAAAACTTCCTGCTCAGTTAATATCCGTGCAACACAATTTAATCACTTTAAATACTGTATTATTTGAAAAAAAGTGCAGATAAAGGTACTTAAATTCTCTTATACATCCAGTTGAATACAACTAGATCTTAGCTGGCCAAAGCTGAGGTTTGTAAGCAGAAAATATTTCAAACTGTACCACTTAAATAGTCACTGACAGGAAATCAAAGAATGTGGCTACCCCCACACCTGCAATTACTAACAGATAATAAAATTTAAGCATGCACTGAATGAAGAGCAGATTCAAAACTTCCTGCTTAGTTAATATCCGTGCAACACAATTTAATCACTTTAAATACTGTATTATTTGAAAAAAGTGCAGATAAAGGTACTTAAATTCTCTTATACGTCCAGTTGAATACAGCTAGATCTTAGCCGGCCAAAGCTGAGGTTTGTAAGCAGAAAATATTTCAGACTGTACCACTTAAATAGTCACTGACAGGAAATCGAAGAATGTGGCTACCCCCACGCCTGCAATTACTAACAGATAATAAAATGTAAGCATGCACTGAATGAAGAGCAGATTCAAAACTTCCTGCTCAGTTAATTTTCATGCAACACAATTTAATCACTTTAAATACGGTATTATTTGAAAAAAAAGTGCAGATAAAGGTACTTAAATTCTCTTATACGTCCAGTTGAATACAGCTAGATCTTAGCCGGCCAAAGCTGAGGTTTGTAAGCAGAAAATATTTCTAACTGTACCACTTAAATAGTCACTGACAGGAAATCAAAGAATGTGGCTACCCCCCACACCTGCAATTACTAACAGATAATAAAATTTAAGCATGCACTGAATGAAGAGCAGATTCAAAACTTCCTGCTCAGTTAATATTCGTGCAACACAATTTAATCACTTTAAATACTGTATTATTTGAAAAAAAGTGCAGATAAAGGTACTTAAATTCTCTTATATGTCCAGTTGAATACAGCTAGACTTTAGCCGGCCAAAGCTGAGGTTTGTAAGCAGAAAATATTTCAAACTGTACCACTTAAATAGTCACTGACAGGAAATCAAAGAATGTGGCTACCCCCACACCTGCAATTACTAACAGATAATAAAATTTAAGCACGCACTGAATGAAGAGCAGATTCAAAACTTCCTGCTCAGTTAATATCCATGCAACACAATTTAATCACTTTAAAAACTGTATTATTTGAAAAAAAGTGCAGATAAAGGTACTTAAATTCTCTTATATGTCCAGTTGAATACAGCTAGATCTTAGCTGGCCAAAGCTGAGGTTTGTAAGCAGAAAATATTTCAAACTGTACCACTTAAATAGTCACTGACAGGAAATCAAAGAATGTGGCTACCCCAACACCTGCAATTACTAACAGATAATAAAATTTAAGCACGCACTGAATGAAGAGCAGATTCAAAACTTCCAGCTCAGTTAATATCCATGCAACACAATTTAATCACTTTAAATACTGTATTATTTGAAAAACAGTGCAGATAAAGGTAATTAAATTCTCTTATATATCCAGTTGAATACAGCTAGATCTTAGCCGGCCAAAGCTGAGGTTTGTAAGCAGAAAATATTTCAAACTGTACCACTTAAATAGTCACTGACGGGAAATCAAAGAATGTGGCTACCCCCACACCTGCAATTGCTAACAGATAATAAAATTTAAGCATGCACTGAATGAAGAGCAGATTCAAAACTTTCTGCTTTTATATAATTTGGTATTATTGATGAAGTATATAAGCTTTTACCATCCTCTGATATATCAGTCTTACATAAAGCTCTGAATGAATCATACTTACAAGGTATAATTCCACCTTCGTGGAGATACTCATTCATTACTCCTATACTAAAAGAAAATAAAGATTCTCATTTGTGCAAATCATATAGGTCAATTTCTCTGATTAATAATGACTATAAAATATTAATGTCTATTTTAGTTAATAGATTTAAGAAATCATTAACTCATGTCATCACTGAAGATCAGATGGGATTTATTTATAATAGACATACTCAAGACAATATTCAAAGAATTCTAACTACCATAGAAATCTTAAAAACACTTAAGAAGCTCTTATAATTACTCTTGATATTGAGAAGGCCTTTGATTCATTAAATTGGAAATATCTCTTTAAAATTATCAAATTATGCAAATTCCCTATTCAATTCATTACTTTTATAAAAAGTATTTATAATAACAATTTAGCCTATGTAAAATTAGAGCCATTTATGTTGGAATCTATCAAAGTTACTAAAGGTACCAAACAAGGATGTCCAATGTCTCCAGTCGTATTCGCTTTAGCAATAGAACCCCTTTCTTTGGCAATCAATTCTGATCCCAAAACTATAGGCTTGAATATAAATATACTCTAATGAAGCCCGGTTTATATTAATGGGTGAAAGCGCTTAGTAGTTTAACTCAATTCTTTGGTGCCATTTGTGTTTTTTGTGGTTTTCATTGTGATTTTGCTTTGTGGTCTGGTCCAATAAAGCACTTTGTGTTCAGGATATCAATCTGGTTATTCTTTACCAGTTAAATATAAATAAACAATTTAACTCTAAGATAATGCTATTTTCAGATTATATCTTACTTACTTTAATAAACTCAGAAGAATCCCTACAAGAATTAGATTTACTAGATAAAAATGTTACTGTATTTCTGGTCTAAAAATCAGCAGCTCTAAATCTAACCACATGCTTTTAAATAAAAAAAATCAATGACAATACTAAATTGACTACTAATGAAATAATAGGGAAACAGGTTTCTTCTTTGAAGTACTTAGGGATTGACCTATGTGAAAATATTGACCTAACTTTAAGCACAAACTATAAAAATGTTATAAACATATTAAACATTTTACAGAGAAATGGAATAAATTACATTTAAAATTTGAAGATAGGTTACAATTTATTAAAATGATTTTGCTACCAAAATAAATTGCATTCCTCTCTCTATTCCTATATCACCCAGTGAAAGTGTTTTAAAAGAAATAAATACATTTCTCTTAAAAATTTTCTGGTATCCTAAAAAGCATATAATAGCTTTATCAAACCATATTAGACCATGGGAACTTGCAAGAATAAATTTCCAGATCTAGAATATTATATTAAAGCCACTAACCTCAAAACAATATTAAATTGGACTGATCCAAAATATTCTTCAGCTTGGAAATCTCTATATGTACCTATTATACTAAATGAAAATAAATTAATAAAAAAATTACAATTAAGCAAACTAAGTAAACTTTGGTATGTACTCTGTTTTAATATACAATATACTACTATTAAACTCACTAATTTAAAATATTTAAACCATATTTACAATACTTTTAAAAGTTTTGTTAACCACAATAATACTATTAAACTGTGGATCCAGCTTATATTCCCCTTTAAAACTACAAAAAACGTTTTTGATAATATTAGCGTACATACTCTCAGCAATTGGGAAGTGAAAATATTCACATGCTGGTACCATTGCACAAAGAACCTAGTTACCCTAAATGCTCAAAATTTGATTAAAATGTTTGATTTACCATCATCAGACTGGCTAGCTCTCAATAGTCTACTTCCAGTCACTAAAGATCTATGCAGAACAATACAAAACTCTTCCTTTAATTCATCACCCAAATTTATAATTCTTATGCATGAAATACTACATGGTGAATTTAACTGGAAAAATCTAATCTCAAAACTTTATAAAATCGTTATTAATTATAAAAATATTCCTAATCAGAAATTTTGGGATTTTGTTACTAGAGACTGTACATTGTCCCTAACTCCTGCGATTAAATCTATTTTTTTTTCACTCTCTTAAATTAACTTCTAATCTAGAAGTATGGATGATTTTCTCCTGGAAATTTCTGCTTAGAGCTTTTTATACTCCTAGTAAAATTATTAAATTTAATTCCTCTGAGCAAGTAATATGCTGGAGATGTTCTTTAAAATGCAAGGCTGATTGGTCTCATATCTTTTATGATTGTTCTCACATTAGGAATTTTAGGAGTGACACAGAAAATTTTCTTCAAGCTATCTTTACTAATTCGTTTATATTATCAAAACCTTTAATTTTTGAGTGTAAATGAATCTATTACAATGAGTAACAAAAATAAATATCTTCTTTGGACAATCCTGGCAGTAGCCAAAAATGTATTACAAGAAGATGGAAATCACCCTCCATTCCAACCATACAAGACTTCATGATCCTATTGGATGAAGTAGAGTCAATGGAAACTAAAAGTTAAAGAATCAAGAATATATCCCAGAAAAATGACTAATAATCCTTGGGTGAAAGTTCTATCTCTTATTAAGTCATTGAATTCAGGTATGTCTTCACCTAATTAATCATTTTGGAAGCATGAATTAGTGAATATTGTATAACCTTCTTTATATGTTTATATTACCTGCTGTTCCCTTTTTTCTTTGTACTTGAGGCCTTTGTAAATTTTGTACATAGTTTTATCATAATTTGTTATTTAAATGGAAAAAAAAAATGTTCTCACTCTATTGTCATTGGAAAATTAAATAAAATATTTTGAGAACAATTCATATACTCAACTTTGGCAAGGCTGCTGATATCATCCAATGTGATATGCACCTTTGGGGAAAGAGTACTCCAGTAATCTCCATGGTGCATGCTATAATTGCATAATGTTGTAGTGTAATAAACTAGTTAGGTAGAAGTTCTATCCCCAGACATCGTAAGTTTGAATGTTTGTGTGTGTTCCTTTGTCAGAGTAGGGAGCAATGTTTTTGAGGCCATTCACAGGCAATACAACCTCCATTGCCCTACTTTGGCATGTCTGCTGACATCATCAACTGTGAAATACACCTTTGGGTTAAAAGTATCCCAGTTATCTCTGTGGCACATGCTATAACTGCATAATGCTGCAGTGTAATAAACTAATTAGGTAGGGGCTTGATTCCCAGACATGGCAAATGTGAATGTTTGTGTGTGTTCCTTTGTCAGAGTAAAGAGCAATGTTACTGAGGCCATTCACAGGCACTACAACCTCCATCGTCCTACATTGGCATGTCTGCTGACATCAACAACTGTGAAAAACATTGTTGGGGTAAACATATCCCAGTAAACTCCGTGGTGCTTGCTATAACTGTGTAATGCTGTAGTGTGATAAAGTAGTTAGGTAGGTGCTCTAAACCAAGACATGGCAAGTGTGTGTGTGTGCCTATCTCTGACTGTTAGAGAGCAATGCTTTCTAGGGTACTCACACTCCTTACAATTCATATACTCAACTTTGCCAAGGCTGCTGATGTCACCAACC
This sequence comes from Protopterus annectens, assembly GCF_019279795.1. Classification (NCBI taxonomy): domain Eukaryota; kingdom Metazoa; phylum Chordata; order Ceratodontiformes; family Protopteridae; genus Protopterus; species Protopterus annectens. Next base: position 402,510,264 of record NC_056725.1, read on the forward strand.
CAGAAATACACCTCTGAGAAGGTTGCAGACCAGTAATCTCGGCAGCATGTCTTGTAACTGCATACTGCTGTAGTGTGATAAAGTAGGTAGGTGTTCTAACTCCAGACATGGCAATTATGTGTGTGTGTCTGTCTCTGACTGTAAAGAGAGCAATGCTTTTTAGGGTACTCACACTCCTTACAATTCATATACTCAACTTTGCCAAGGCTGCTGATGTCCCCAACCTAGAAATATACCTCTGGGAAAGTTGTCACCAAGTAATCTCCATAGCGCATCCTATAACTGCGTACTGCTGTAGTGTGTTAAAGTAGTTAGGTTGGTGTTTAAACCCTAGACATAGCAATTTTGTGTGTGTGTGTGTGTGTGTGTGTGTGTGTGTGTGTGTGTGTGTGTGTGTGTGTGTGTGTGTGTGTGTGTGTGTGTGTGTGTGTGTGTGTGTGTGTGTGTGTGTGTGTGTGTGTCAGTGTATGTCTGGCACCCGTGGCCAATGTGAGGTGGGTTTTGCATATTTTTTATATGGTGGCCCTACTATAAATCACAATGTCATTCGTACTGGGAAAACAGATGTGAAATAGCTGAGAGGCTGCGGTGCAAAGCCATACACATACATGTGACATCAAGTCCAGGCAATGACAGTTAACAATGCCAGTACTACCCAGATCACACTCGCTACCCATGTGTCAAACACACACATGCCTAGGCAACAACCAATATTTGGGTAGTACACTGCATATTGGCTACCGATAGTGACAATGGAGTGATAGCAGTGGGCTACAGAGAGCATGTCACCTTGCCCATCTGTCCAATATGCACATACATGCAGACAGTGCACCTCCCCCATATTCTCCAATGGACACCTGCACCACCTGTGGTGCCTTCACATGTGACCCACAATAGACATACTATGCCTGACATCATGCCCTGTATGGACAGATGCCACTGACACCAAGAAATGCTGTTGGCATGCTATCAATGTAGGTTCAGGGTAAACCTGCTGCCCATAACCAGTTCCTGCCACAGGTGGGCAAGACTGGCACATCTGATGATAATCCATGTTCACAATATGGGCCAGATACCCCAGGTACAGATCCACATGTCACTGTACATGCATGTGGGAGGTGTGCACATCCGAGACACCATCCATGTCATGGACTAAGGAACACATACATGGCAGGTTATGCACAGCATTGGCCACACACAATAGTCACCCAGGTGACTGGATGGGGGATACAATATCCACATGTGTGGGCAAATGCAGAAACTACAGCCCTGAGCCACAATGCAGACCATTGTCATGTGGCCTGATGCTAAGATATACCCATCACCTACCCTTGTATAGCCTGCTGGCACAGTTGACCATCACGCACCCATGCATGTCAGTGCTGGCACCCAGTGTATTTGTGTGTGTCTTGTATTGTGCATATGGCCACATCCACACTCACTACATCCCCATGGACTCATTGAAGCATGTTGTCCAATGTCTGACACCTCCTCATATTCTTTGCCCTTATGACCTCCATATGACCCGTGTGGTGCATGTGAAACCTGCACAGTGATGTGTTGTGGCAATCCCACTACTGATGGGTTGTACTCCTGGCCCTGCCAAGTGTGTCAATGTGTGTGCGTCCCTGAGAGACTGTGGCTGTATTGGCACCGCCACCTTTTCATGCAGACAGGCACGTGTACCTTATATGTACCATATCCCTGTTGCAGATGTTACGCACCATCACATATATGTCCTGAGTGCTTCACAACAGGTAACCCATGTGGTGCTTCCAATAACTGCATCTAACTGCGATAGCACTACATAGTAGTCGGGGGTTTGATACACTGTACTGGTAGGTGTATGACACAAACATGCTACAGTTTTACTCTCCCACCCCTCCCTGACAGGTATTTGCCTCTGTTTGCCTCTCCCACCCCCTCTCTGCTGGATGTGGAGACCTACACCTGCTATGCCTAGGCAGCAGCATGTGTAATTTAAATGATGCTCATGATCAGCTGATGGCCTCCACACAAATTACAGCCCTCCCCTAGCTGATTGCATGTGACAGCTGTGGTAACATTCCCATAGCCAATTGCATGGAAACACACTCAGATATCTTGGAACATCATGGTGGTGTTGACCCTTTTCATTCACTGTGAGCAGGAAATAGATCTGTTGTTTGGCAAACAGCATCTCAGATGGATTGGGGATTTACCTCTAACAACATATACTGTGAAAAGAGGGCAACAAACTGGAGGGAGATGTGCCTGACCTGACTACACACTGTATGTGCTGCTATACTGCATTTGGACTAATGTTGGTTTAACAGTGTTTATCTGGATATAATACATGTTGCAATACCTGCCATGTCAGTTCCATGTTTATGAGGAATCCCCATCTGCAGGGTCATCTGCAGAATGGCCAGTGTTGTGCCTTTGGTTTCATGTGTTAACCATGGCTGCAGAATGTAGTGTGAGGATTGCAGTCTGTAGATGGTGAAGGCCTTGACAGTTACTGACTTCATATCCCTCATAGGACATATGTTGCAACAAACCCTGTTACAACAGTAAATGTATGAGGGTATCACAGCAACATATCAATATTGTCCCTGTGTATGTGCTTCCAGCCACACCTCTGTCAACCTATGTACATATGTTATGCATGAAGTGGTGCATATGTGCCATACACCATAATTAGTGTCATCATATCTGATAACAAGCCAGTTATATATCAGACTGCTACACATGTTATGTACAGTAGGGGTTATATTTCATGACATAACGTGGACATTCTGTGGATGATTTTACAGTACTGAGGTCTGTGTACTTATGATGAATGATGGCAGAGTGTGTGTGTATTGTTAATATGTGCTTTAGCCTGTGTACAGACTGTGGAAGATGTCATTGTTCTAGCTCCCCTCCTATCTGATGTTACATGCTGCCCCACTGCATGGTACCGTACTGGCGTACATGTTCGTAAGCCATACATACACAAGTCTATATATATATATATATATATATATATATATATATATATATATATATGTATATATATATATATATATATATATATATATATATATATACATGTCATATATAGATATGTTGTATCTGTTTACAGATTAATATATTCCACACATACATCTAGATGATGATATACATTCTCTATACTATCACAAACCCACTTACAACTGCTTTAAAGTGCCTTAATCACTCTGTATCCAGTGGCCCGTGTTCTGCCCAGCAACAAAATGAACAGCTCCTGCAAGGCTCAAAACCAGGATCCTGCACACCATACACAAAGTGATTTACCACTAAGCCATGGCAGATATGCATAATCATGATGTTTTCACAAACATATCATCCAGCCCAGGTATTCAACACTATGGGGAATGTATTCCACCATGTAGATGTGTGTGTGTGTGTGTGTGTGTGTGTGTGTGTGTGTGTGTGTGTGTGTGTGTGTGTGTATATATATATATATATATATATATATATATATATATATATATTTAAATGGATATAACATATCTATATATGTAGATATAGATATAGGAATATATACATATATGTATGCCAATATATACATATATACATAGATATACATACATCTATAGATATATATGTATACATCCATATGTCCACATATATACAGCAATAAATATATATTAACATTTTGTGGTATCCTAAAAAGCATAGAATAGCTTTATCAAACCATATTAGACCATAGGAACTTGCAGGAATACATTTTCCAGATCTAGAATATTATATTAAAACCTCTAACCTCAAAACAATATGAAATTGGATGGATCCAAAATATTCTTCAGCTTGGAAATCTCTACATGCAACTATTATCCTAAATGAAAATAAATTAATAAAAAAATTACAATTAAGCAAACTAAGTAACAAATGTTGGTATGTACTCTGTGTTAATATACAAGACAATACTATTAAACTCACTAATTTAAATTATTTAAACCGTATTTACAATACTTTTAGAAGTTTTGTTAACCACAATATTGATATTAAACTGTGGATCCAGCTTCTATTCCCCTATAAAACTACAAAAAATGTTTTTGATAATATTAGCGTAGATACTCTCAGCAATTGGGAACTGAAAATATTTTCATGTTGGTACCATTGCACAAAGAACTTAGTTACCTAGATGGGCAAAATTTGATTAAAATGTTTGATTTACCATCACCTGACTGGCTAGCTCTCAATAGTCTACTTGCATTCACTCAAGATCTGTGCAGAACAATACAGAACTCTTCCTTTAATTCAGCACCCAAATTTATAATTCTTATACATGAAATACTACATGGTGAATTTAACTGGAAAAATCTAATCTCAAAACTTTATAAAATTGTTACTAATTATAAAAATATTCCTAATCAGAAATGTTGGGATTTTGTTACTAGAGACTGTACATTTCCCTAACTCCTGCGATTAAATCTATTTTTTACACTCTCTTAAATTAACTTCTAATCTAGAAGTATGGAAGATTTTCTCCTGGAAATTTCTGCATAGAGCTTTTGATACTCCTAGTAAAATTGCTAAATTTAATTCTTCTGAGCAGGTAATATGCTGGAGATGTTCTTTAAAATGCAAGGCTGATTGGTCTCATATCTTTTATGATTGCTCTCACATTAAGAATTTTTGGAGTGACATTGAAAATTTTCTTCAAGCTATCTTTACTGATTCTTTTATATTATCAAAACCTTTAATTTTTTGAGTGAAAATGAATCTATTACAATGAATAACAGAAATAAATATCTTTGGACAATCCTGGCAGTAGCCAAAAATGTATTACAAGAAGATGGAAATCCCCCACCATTCCAACCATACAAGACTTCATGATCTTATTGGATGAAGTAGCGTCAATGGAAATAAAAGTTAAAGAATCAAGAATATATCCCAGAAAATGGACTAATAATCCTTGGGTGAAAGTTCTATCTCTTATTTAGTTATTGAATTCAGGTATGTCTGTACCTAATTAATCATTTTGGAAGCATGAATTAATGAATATTGTATAACTTTCTTTATATGTTTATATTACCTGCTGTTCCCTTTTTTCTTTGTACTTGAGGCCTTTGTAAATTTTGTACATAGTTTTATCATAACTTGTTATTTAAATGGGAAAAAAAAATTCTCTCTCTATTGTCATTAGAAAATTAAATCAAAAATGTTGAGTACAATTCATATACTCAACTTTGGCAAGGCTGCTGATGTCATCCAATGTGATATACACATTTGGGGAAAGAGTACTCCAGTAATCTCCGTGGTGCGTGCTATAATTGCAAAGTGCTGTAGTGTAATAAACTAGTTAGGTAGAAGTTCTATCCCCAGACATCGTAAGTGTGAATGTTTGTGTGTGTTCCTTTGCCAGAGTAGGGAGCAATGTTTTTGAGGCCATTCACAGACACTACAGCCTCCATTGCCCTACTTTGGCATGTCTGCTGACAACATCAACTGTGAAATACACTTTTGGGGTAAAAGTATCCTAGTTATCTCTGGGGCACATGCTATAACTGCATAATGTTGTAGTGTTTGTTTGTGTCTTTTCGGCTTTTCCCAGTTAGGGGTCGCCACAGCGGAACTCCGGTCTGCTAATGATTGGCAGTTGATTTTTATGTGCCGAGTTGCCAGCCTTGATGCACAACCTTCAACGAAGGTACGCCCATTCACTCATGTCTCCATGCAGAAGATGCTCTAGATGAGAATTGAACCAGGCAGCGTCTTACAGTGAGTTGACAACTCTACCGCAGCACCACCACCGCAGTAATAAACTAATTAGGTAGGGGCTCGATTCCCAGACATGGCAAATGTGAATGTTTTTGTGTGTTCCTTTGTCAGAGTAAAGAGCAATGTTTTTGAAGCAATTCAAAGGCACTTCAACCTCCATCGCCCTACTTTGGCATATCTGCTGACATCATCAAATATGAAAAACACTGTTTGGATAAACATATCCCGATAAACTCTGTGGCACTTGCTATAACTGCGTAATGCTGTAGTGTAATAAAGTAGTTAGGTAGGTGATCTAACTCCAGACATGGCAAGTGTGTGTGTGCCTGTCTCTGACTGTTAGAGAGCAATGCTTACTAGGGTACTCACACTCCTTACAATTCATATGCTCAACTTTGCCAAGGCTGCTGATGTCACCAACCTAGAAATACACCTCCAGGAATGTTGCAGCCCAGTAATCTCCGCAACGTGTCTTGTAACCTCATACTGCTGTAGTATGATAAAGTAGGTAGGTGTTCTAACCCCAGACATGGCCATTAAGCGTGTGTGTGTGGGTGTGTCTGTCTCTGACTGTATAGGGACCAATGCTTTTTAGGGTACTCACACTCCTTACAATTGATATACTCAACTTTGCCAAGCATGCTGATGTCACCAACCTAGAAATACACCCCTGGAAAAGATGTCGCCTAGTAATCTCCATAGCGCATCCTATAACTGCGTACTGCTGTAGTGTGTTAAAGTGGTTAGGTTGGTGTTCGAACCCTAAACATGGCAATTGTGTGTGTGTGTGTGTGTGTGTGTGTGTGTGTGTGTGTGTGTGTGTGTGTGTGTGTGTGTGTGTGTGTTAAAGTAGTTAGGTTGGTGTTTGAACCCTAGACATGGCAATTGTGTGTGTGTGTGTGTGTGTGTGTGTGTGTGTGTGTGTGTGTGTGTGTGTGTGTGTGTGTGTGTGTGTGTCTGTGTGTGTGTCTGTCTGTCTCTGACTGTGTATAGAGCAATATTTCATAGGGTACTCACACTCCTTAGAATTCATATACTCAACTTTGCCAAGGCTGCTGATGTCACCAACCTAGAAATACACCTCTGGGAAGATTGTAGCCCAATAATCCCTGTAGTGCATCTGGTAAGTGTGTACTGTTGGAGTGTGGCAGTTCTGGATATTTTGTGTGTTTAATGTCTGTGTACAGAGCAATGCAATATAGGCTAGTCACACGCAGTACATTTGAAATGCCCTACTTTGGTAATCCTGCTGATGTCATCCATTGTGAACTACACCTTTGGGGACGGAATACTCTAGTAATGTCCATGGTGCATACTATAACTGCATAGTGTAATAAGCTCATTAGGTAGGGGTTCTACTCCAAGACATGACATGTGTGTGTGTGTGTGTGTGTGTGTGTGTGTGTGTGTGTGTGTGTGTGTGTGTGTGTGTGTGTGTGTGTGTGTGTGTGTGTGTGTGTGTGTGTGTGTGTGTGTGTGTGTGTGCGTGTGTGCGTGTGTGTGTGTGTGTGTGTGTGTGTCTGACACACGTGGCCAATGTGAAGTTAGTTTTGCATATTTCTTATATGGTGGCGCTATATATCGCAATGTCAACCGTAGTGGGATAACAAATGTGAAATAGATGAGAGGCTGGGGTGCAAAGCCATACACATACATGTGACATCAAGGCCAGGCAATGACAGTTAACAACCCCAGTACTACCCAGATCACACCCTCTACCCATGTATCATACACACACATGCCTAGGCAACAACCAATATATGGGTAGTACACTGCATATTGGTACCGATCGTGACTATGGAGTGATAGCAGTGAGCATGTCACCTTGCCCATCTGTCCAATATGCACAAACATGCAGGCAGTGCACCACCCCCATATTACCCAATGGACACCTGGACCACCTGTGGTGCCATCACATGTGACCCACAATGGACATACCATGCATGACAACATGCCTTGTATGGACAGATGCCACTGACACCAGGGAATGTTTTTAGCATGCTATCAATGTAGGTTCAGGGTAAACCTGTTGACCATTACCAGTTTCTGCCACAGGTGGACAAGGCTGGCACATCTGACGATAATCCATGTTCACAACATGGGCCAGATACCCCACGTACAGTTCCACATGTTACTGTACATGCATGGTGGAGGTGTGCACTTCCAAGACACCATCCAAGTTATGGACTAAGGAACACATACATAGCAGGCAATGCACAGCATTGGCCACACACAATAGTCACCCTGTATGGGCAAATACAGAAACTACAGCCCTGAGCCACAATGCAGACCATTGTCATGTGGCCTGATGCTAAGGTACGCCCATCACACACCCTTGTATAGCCTGCTCGCACAGTAGACCACCAGACACCCATGCAGACATGCACCCATGCATGTCAGTACTGGCATCTAGTGTATTTGTGTGTGTGTGTGTTGGATGGTGCATATAGCCACATCCACACTCACTACAACCCCCATGGACATACTGAAACATGTTGTCCAATGTCTGACACCTCCTCATACTCTTTGCCCTTATGTCATCTGTATGACCAGTGTGGTGCATGTGATACCTGCACAGTGATGTGGTGTGGCAATCCCACTACTGATGAGTTGTACTCCTGGCCATGCTAAGTGTGTCAATGTGTGTGCGTCCCTGTGAGACTGTAGCTATGTTGACACCGGCACCTGTTCATGCAGACAGGCACGTGTACATCACCTACCTTATATGTACCATATCCCTGTTGCAGGTGTTACTCACCATCACATATATGTCCTGAGTGCTTCACAACAGGTAACCCATGTGGCGCATCCAATAACTGCATCTAACTGTGCTAGCACTACATAGTAGTCGAGGTTTGACACCCTGTCCTGGTTGGTGTGTGAAACAAACATGCTACAGTTTTACTCTCCCACCCCTCCCTAACAGGTATTTGCCTCTCTCTGCCTCTCCCACACCCTCTCTGGTGGATGTGGAGACCCACACCTGCTATGCTTAAGCAGCAGCATGTGTATTTTAAGTGATGCTCATGATCAGCTGATGGCCTCTGCAATAATTGCAGCCCTCCCCTGGTTGATTGCATGTGTGACGGCTGTGGTAACATTCCCATAGCCAATTGCATGGAACCACACTCAGATATCTAGGAACATCATGGTGGTGTTGGCCCTTTTCATTCACTGTGAGCAGGAAATAGATCTGTTATTTGGCAAACAGCATCTCAGATGAATTGGGGATTTACCTCTAAAAACATATACTGTGAAAAGAAGACAACAAACAGGAGGGAGATGTGCTTGACCTGACTACAGACTGTAAGTGCTGCTATACTGCATTTGGAGTAATGCTGGTTTAACAGTTTTTGTCTGGATATAATGCATGTTGCAATACCTGCCATGTTAGTTCCATGTTTATGAGGAATCCCCATCTCCAGGATCATCTGCAGATTGGCCAGTGCTGTGCCTTTGGTTTCATGTGTTAGCCATGGACTGCAAAAGGTAGTGTGGGGATTGCAGTATGTAGATGGTGAAGGCCATGACAGTTACTGACTTCATATCCCTCATAGGACATATGTTGCAACAAACCCTGTAACAAACAGTAAATGTATGAGGGTATCACAGCAACATGTCAATATTGGCCCTGTGTATGGGCTTCCAGCCACACCTCTGTCAACCTTTGTACATATGTCATGCATGAAGTGGTGCATATGTACCATACACCATAATTAGTGTCATCATATCTGATAACAAGCCAGTGATATATCAGACTACTACACATGTTATGTACAGTAGGTGTTATATTTCATAACATAACCTGGACATTCTGAGGATGATTGTACAGTACTGAGGTCTTTGTATTTATGATGAATGTCGGCAGTGTGTGTGTATTGTTAATATGTACTTTAGCCTGTGTACAGACTGTGGTAGATGTCATTGTTCTAGCTCCCCTCCTATTTGATGTTACATGCTGTCCCACTGCATAGTACCATATTGGCGTACATGTTCATACAGCCATACAGACATGTATATATATATACATGTCATATATAGATATGTTGTATCTGTTTGCAGATTAATATATTTCCACACATACATCTAGATGGATGTATACATTCTCTGTACTATCGCAAACCCGCTTACAACTGCTTTAAAGTGCCTTAATCACTCTGTATCCAATGGCCCGTGTTCAGCCCAGCAACAAAATGAACAGCTACACAAGGCTCGAAACCAGGTCCCTGCACATCATACACAAAGTGATTTTCCACTAAGCCATGGCAGATATGCATAATCATGATGTTTTCACAAACATATCCTCCAGCCCAGGTATTCAACACTACGGGGAATGTATTCCACCATGTAGATGTATGTGCGTGTGTGTGTTTGTGTATATATATATATATATATATATATATATATATATATATATATATATATATATATATATATATATGTGTGTATATATATATATATATATATATATATATATATATATATATATATACATATATAGTTATATTTAAATGGATATAACATATCTATATATGTAGATATAGATATATGAATATATACATATATGTATGCCAGTATATACATATATACATAGATATGTATACATCTATAGATATATATGTATACATCCATATATTCACATATATACAGCAATAAATATATATTAACATTTTGTGGTATCCTAAAAAGCATAGAATAGCTTTATCAAACCATATTAGACCATGGGAACTTGCAGGAATACATTTTCCAGATCTAGAATATTATATTAAAACCTCTAACCTCAAAACAATATTAAATTGGATGGATCCAAAATATTCTTCAGCTTGGAAATCTCTACATGCAACTATTATCCTAAAACAAAATAAATTAATAAAAAAATTACAATTAAGCAAACTAAGTAACAAACTTTGGTATGTACTCTGTGTTAATATAAAATATAATACTATTAAACTCAATAATTTAAATTATTTAAACCATATTTGCAATACTTTTAGAAGTTTTGTTAACCACAATATTGATATTAAACTGTGGATCCAGCTTCTATTCCCCTTTAAAACTACAAAAAACATTTTTGATAATATTAGCATAGATATTCTCAGCAATTGGGAACTGAAAATATTTACATGCTGGTACCATTGCACAAAGAACTTAGTAACACTGAATGCACAAAATTTGATTAAAATGTTTGATTTACCTTCATCAGACTGCCTAGCTCTCAATAGTCTACTTTCATTCATTCAAGATCTATGCAGAACAATACAGAACTCTTCCTTTAAATCATCACCGAAATTTATAATTCTTATGCATAAAAGTTCAACTAGAAAAGAAAAAGCAGCAAATGCACTGTATGCAAAATTCCGTCTCTGTGTCTTGGAAATTCACCTCTATTCAATGCTCATAACAGTCCTCAACACCTTCAATGAAACCAGGTAGAAGTGAATAAAAGTTTATTGTAATGCCAACAAACAAAGAATGGTTAAGCGCTTTCACTTGAATAAAACAAGCTTCCTCAGAACACCATAGCTTGCATCACAGTTGTTTAAATAACATTTTTGGCGCCAAAATTCAGTTTGAAATTTTAAAGCTATACACACATCCTATAACCATTGTTCTCTATTCATAAAATCTTAAATAATATTCATATTATTTCTGAAATCAATGTTACATATAATATATATTGATAAAGTGAACAAGTTAAAAAACTGAAAAAATGTTAACAAATACATTTACATCTAGATCATATCAAAACATGTTTAAAAACATATGACAATGTACCTTATAAATAGTTCATTTTAAGGCCAGTAGTGGTTTGACAGATACAGTGTCATTTAAACCTGGTATAGTTGAAGCATCCGTGTATATTTGCCACCAAAATTCTTTATATAATAATAAATTATTAAAGTCACCCCCTCTGTTATTGGTGTGCACAATGTCCACTATACCAAAATTAAAATAATGTTTGTCACCATGTTGTTTAATATGTTTATACAAAGCATTTTTTTCATCCTTCCTTCTGATGCTATAAAGGTGAGAGTATATACGTTTGTTTAAACTCCTTTTAGTCTTACCTATATAGAATCCTGAACATGTTCTACAGATGGCAATATACACCACCATTTTAGTTGTACAGTTGCCCCCACAGAATTTAATTCTAGTGAGTTAGTAATTATCCAATTTCACACTGTCTCCCTGAAATATGGTGTGACATTGTTTACATGCCCCACATTTTGCAGTTTTCATGTATTCTGTCTTCTTAATAAAGATACCCTTCTCTAAAATGGATTTTATGTTGGCCCCTACCTTGTAAACAAACCTTGGGCATTCACCTAATGTGGGTGCTATATCTTGATCAGCAGATATTATATGCCAGTTATTCATCAAAATCTTCTTGACTTTACCTGAATATATGCCAAATTCCAAAATGCAAGATTTACCAAAAATGCAAGTTTCAGACTTCATATCATGCAATATATCCACAGTCAAAACAATAGCTGTCCTATATTTTTCACCCAACAAAGGCTTGTACTGGTTACCCCATTTCCTCACAACATAATTACTTACATTTTCCATGACTCTAACGTCATACCCTCTGTCCTTAAATAAGGACATTATAAATTTCACCGCCTCCAACATGTCCTCATACCGTGAGGTCATCCTAACTGCTCTAATAAGCTGACCCTTATATATATTCGTGAATTGTTTCTTCGGATGGTAGCTAGAATATTCCAAATAACTATTCGAAAAAGTGTTCTTTCTATAAAGTTTGGATTTAAACTCATCCCCTGTTTTTGACACAAATGTGTCTAAATAAGCCACACCTTCGTGACTGCTAGAGGAGGTAAATTTTAAAAAATTACTGCTACTGTTAATGTATTGTAAAAATAATGCTAGCTGTTGTTCTCCACCATCCCAAATCAAATATATGTCATCAAGGTATCTGACGTAATATTTTATGTATGTCATAAAGTGACTATCTAAAATAGTCCTCTCTTCCCATTCAAGCATGACCAAGTTGGCATATATGGGAGTACAAGCTGCTCCCATAGCTACGCCTTTGGTCTGCTTGTAATATTCTCCCTCAAATATAATGTAATTATGCTTGAGAACCAGGGACATCATATCCGTGAGAAGACAGATGGTGTCCCATTGGATATCTGTATGTTTTCTTATTCTCGTAGCAAAAGCTGATAGACCATCTTCTTTTGGTATACAAGAAAATAAATCTGACATCAATAGTCACAAATGTCAGATCTGAACTAGATAGGTAAATAGGATACTGTTTCAGAAAATCCCATGAGTCCTTAGCTATATGTGGAATAGTGGCGTATATGTGTTTCAAGTAGATATCAATAACCTTACCTATATTGAACGTCTTAGACCTACTCCCTGATATAATGGGTATAAAGGGCGGTTCATCTGTATTCTTGTGAATTTTAGAAATACCCACTATAGAAGCTAATACAGGATGTTCAACCTTGATATAAGTGTAGATGTCATTATTGATCCTGTTATCTAGTAAGTATTCTTCAATACATGTGTCTATTTTTCTATACCCTATGTTGATCTCATTCAAGGGCAACATAGAATAATTTCCAGAATTGTGTAGTAATTCATGTATCTTACAAGTGTATAAAAAACTATCATAGATGACTGCGCCCCCCCCCCCCTTATCTGGTTTCATGATTCTGATGTTTCTAGCACATCTTAATTCCTGTAGTACCCTGCTCTCTTCTTTTGTTAAATTGGAACTGATCTGATGTCCAGCGATTTGTCTATCCAACTTGTAAATCTGTTTAGTCACTACTTTATCAAAGATATAAATGGTGGGGTGCATGGGGGGTATATACGTACTTTTCTTTTTGACTACTGGAATGAACGGCTCTGCATGAGAAATGTCACCCACTGGGTTGGGAGGGTGGCCTAATGGTTAAGGTGCTTGCCTTACAAACACAAGATGCAGGGTTTGAGTCTCACAAGGGATAATTGGCTAGGCTTACAATGGCTCGCAAGGGCAGTTAGCTTAGTACTGACCTATGAACCTATGAACCTATGAACATTAGGTGAAAGCCCATGGTTTGTTTACAAGGTAGGGGCCAACATAAAATCCATTTTAGAGAAGGGTATCTTTATTAAGAAGACAGAATACATGAAAACTGCAAAATGTGGGGCATGTAAACAATGTCACACCATATTTCAGGGAGACAGTGTGAAATTGGATAATTACAAACACACTAGAATTAAATTCTGTGAGGCAACTGTACAACTAAAATGGTGGTGTATATTGCCATCTGTAGAACATGTTCAGGATTCTATATAGGTAAGACTCAAAGGAGTTTAAACAAACGTATATACTCTCACCTTTATAGCATCAGAAGGAAGGATGAAAAAATGCTTTGTATAAACATATTAAACAACATGGTGACAAACATTATTTTAATTTTGGTATAGTGGACATTGTGCACACCAATAACAGAGGGGGTGACTTTAATAATTTATTATTATATAAAGAATTTTGGTGGCAAATATACATGGATGCTTCGACTATACCAGGTTTAAATGACACTGTATCTGTCAAACCACTACTGGCCTTAAAATGAACTATTTATAAGGTACATTGTCATATGTTTTTAAACATGTTTTGATATGATCTAGATGTAAATGTATTTGTTAACATTTTTTCAGTTTTTTAACTTGTTCACTTTATCAATATATATTATATGTAACATTGATTTCAGAAATAATATGAATATTATTTAAGATTTTATGAATAGAGAACAATGGTTATAGGATGTGTGTATAGCTTTAAAATTTCAAACTGAATTTTGGCGCCAAAAATGTTATTTAAACAACTGTGATGCAAGCTATGGTGTTCTGAGGAAGCTTGTTTTATTCAAGTGAAAGCGCTTAACCATTCTTTGTTTGTTGGCATTACAATAAACTTTTATTCACTTCTACCTGGTTTCATTGAAGGTGTTGAGGACTGTTATGAGCATTGAATAGAGGTGAATTTCCAAGACACAGAGACGGAATTTTGCACCCAGTGCATTTGCTGCTTTTTCTTTTCTAGTTGAACTTTTATGGTTGCTGCACTGTTTGCTTCAGTTGAATTCTTATACATGAAATACTACATGGTGAATTTAATTGGAAAAATCTAATCTCAAAACTTTATAAAATCGTTATTAATTATAAAAATATTCCTAATCAGAAATTTTGGGATTTTGTTACTAGAGACAGTACATTTCCCTAACTCCTGCGATTAAATCTAATTTTTTACACTCTCTTAAATTAACTTCTAATCTACAAGTATGAAAGATTTTCTCCTGGAAATTTCGGCATAGAGCTTTTTATACTCCTAGTAAAATTGCTAAATTTAATTCCTCTGAGCAGGTAATATGCTGGAGATGTTCTTTAAAATGCAAGGCTGATTGGTCTCATATCTTTTATGATTGTTCTCACATTAAGAATTTTTGGAGTGACATTGAAAAATTTCTTCAAGCTGTCTTTACTGATTCTTTTGTATTATCAAAACCTTTAATTTTTTGAGTGTAAATGAATATATTACAATGAATAACAAAAATAAATATCTTCTTTGGACAATACTGGCAACAGCCAAAATTGTATTACAAGAAAATAAATCACCCTCTATTCCAACCATACAAGACTTCATGATCCTATTGGATGAAGTAGCGTCAACGGAAATAAAAGTTAAAGAATCAAGAATATATCCCAGAAAATGGACTAATAATCCTGGGTGAAAGTTCTGCTTCTTATTATGTCATTGAATTAAGGTATGTCTTCACCTAATTAATAATTTTGGAAGCATGAATTAATGAATATTGTATAACCTTCTTTATATGTTTATATTACCTGCTGTTCCCCTTGTTTCTTTGTACTTGAGGCCTTTGTAAATTTTGTTCATAGTTTTATCATACTTTGTTATTTAAATGGAAAAAAAAAGTTCTCTCTCTATTGTCATTGGAAAATTAAATAAAAAATGTTGAGTACAATTCATATACTCAACTTTGTCAAGGCTGATGATGTCATCCAATGTGATATACACCTTTGGTGAGAGAGTACTCCAGTAATCTCCATGGTGCATGCTATAATTGCATAATGCTGTAGTATAATAAACTAGTTAGGTAGAAGTTCTATCCCCAGACATCGTAAGTGTAAATGTTTGTGTGTGTTCCTTTGTCAGAGTAGGGAGCAATGTTTTTGAGGCCATTCACAGGCACTACAGCCTCCATTGTCCTACTTTGGCATGTCTGCTGACATAATCAGCTGTGAAATACACCTCTGGAGTAAAAGTATCCGAGTTATCTATGTGGCACATGCTATAACTACATAATGATGTAGTGTAATAAACTAATTAGGTAGGGGCTCAATTCCCAGACATGGCAAATGCGAATGTTTGTGTGTGTTCCTTTGTCAGAGTAAAGAGCAATGCTTTTGAGGCCATTCACAGGCACTACAACCTCCATCGCCCTACTTTGGCATGTCTGCTGACATCATCAACTGTGAAAAACACTGTTACAGTAAACATATCCCAGTAAACTCTGTGGTGCTTGCTATAACTGCATAATGCTGTAGTGTGATAAAGTAGTTAGGTAGGTGATCTAACCCCAGACATGGCAAGTGTGTGTGTGCCTGTCTTTGACTGTTAGAGAGCAATGCTTTCTAGGGTACTCACACTCCTTACAATTCATATACTCAACTTTGCCAAGGCTGCTGATGTCACCAACCTAGTAATACACCTATGGGAAGGTTGCAGCCCAGTAATCTCCGCAGCATGTCTTGTAACTCCATACTGCTGTAGTGTCATAAAGTAGGTACGTGTTCTAACCCCAGACATGGCAATTGTGTATGTGCGTGTGTGTGTGTGCGTGTGTGTGTGTGTGTGTGTGTGTGTGTGTGTGTGTGTGTGTGTGTGTGTGTCTGTTTCTGACTGTATAGAAAGCAATGCTTTTTAGGGTACTCACACTCCTTATAATTCATATACTCAACTTTGCCAAGGCTGCTGATGTCACCAACCTAGAAATACACCTCTGGGAAAATCGTCACCTAGTAATCTCCGTAGCACATCCTATAACTGCATACTGCTGTAGTGTGTTAAAGTAGTTAAGTTGGTTTTCGAACCCTAGACATGGTAATTGTGTGTGTGTGTGTGTGTGTGTGTGTGTGTGTGTGTGTGTGTGTGTGTGTGTGTGTGTGTGTGTGTGTGTCTGTGTAGAGAGCAATGCTTCTTAGGGTACTCACACTCCTTACAATTCATATACTTGACCTTGCCAATGCTGCTGATGTCACCAACCTAGAAATACACCTCTGGGAAGGTTGTAGCCCAGTAATCCCTGTAGTGCATCCGGTAAGTGGGTATTGCTGGAGTGTGGCAGTTCTGGATGTTTTGTGTGTGTTCCAATGTCTGTGTACAGAGCAATGCAGGATAGGCTAGTCACATGCAGTACATTTGAAATGTCCTACTTTTGTAATCCTGCGGATGTCATCCATTGTGAAATACACCTTTGGGGAAGACATAGTCCAGTAATGTCCGTGGCGCATACTATAACTGCATAGTGTAATAAACTCATTAGGTAGGGGTTTTACTCCAAGACATGACAGGTGTGTGTGTGTGTGTGTGTGTGTGTGTGTGTGTGTGTGTGTGTGTGTGTGTGTGTGTGTGTGTGTGTGAGAGAGAGAGACACCCATAGCCAATGTGAAGAGTGGGTTTTGCATATTTCTTATATGGTGGCCCTACTATATTTCACAATGTCAACCGTACTGGGATAACAGATGTGAAATAGTTGAGAGGCTAGGGTGCAAACCCATACACCTACATGTGACATCAAGGCCAGGCAATGACAGTTAACAACCCCAGTACTACCCAGATCACACTCTCTACACATGTGTCACACACACACATGCCTAGGCAACAACCAATATGTGGGTAGTACACTGCATACTGGCTACCGATAGTGACTATGGAGTGATAGCAGTGGGCTACAGGGGGCATGTGACCTTGCCCATCTGTCCAATATGCAGGTACATGCAGACAGTGCCCCAACCCATATTCCCCAATGGACACCTGCACCACCTGTGGTGTCTTCACATGTGACCCACAATGGACATACCATGCCTGACAACATGCACTGTATGAACAGATGCCACTGACACCAGAGAATGCTGTTACCATGCTACCAATATAGGTTCTGGGTAAACCTGCTGACCATAACCAGTTCCTGCCACAGGTGGGCAAGACTGGCACATCTGATGGTAATCCATGTTCACAACATGGGCCAGATACCCCAGGTATAGTTCCACATGTCACTGTACATGCATGTGGGAGGTGTGCACATCCGAGGCACCATCCATGTCATGGACTAAGGAACACATATATGGAAGGCGATGCAAAGCATTGGCCACACACAATAGTCACCCAGGTGACTGGATGGGGGATACAATACCCACCTGTTTTGGCAAATGCAGAAACTACAGCTCTGAGCCACAATGCAGACCATTGTCATGTGGCCTGATGTTAAGGTATACCCATCACCTACCCTTGTATAGCCTGCTGGCACAGTTGACCACCACACACCCATGCATGTCAGTACTGGCACCCAGTGTATTTGTGTGTGTGTTGTATGGTGCATATGGCCACATCCATACTCACTACATCCCCCATGGACATACTGAAGCATGTTGTCCAATATCTGACACCTCCTCATACTCTTTGCCCTTATGACCTCCGTATGACCCATGTGGTGCATGTGATACCTGCATGGTGATGTGTTGTGGCAATCCCACTACTGATGAGTTGTACTCCTGGCCCTGCCAAGTGTGTCAATGTGTGTGCGTCCCTGTGAGACTGTGGCTGTGTTGACACTGGCACCTGTTCATGAAGACAGGCACGTGTACTTCACATACTTTATATGTACCGTATCCCTGTTGCATATGTTACTCACCATCACATATATGTCCTGAGTGCTTCACAACAGGTAACCCATTTGGCACATCCAATAACTGCATCTAACTGTGATAGCACTACATAGTAGTCAAGGGTTTGATACCCTGTGCTGGTAGGTGTGTGACAGAAACATGCTACAGTTTTACTCTCCCACCCCTCACTGACAGGTATTTGCCTCGGTCTGCCTCTCCCACCTCCTCTCTGGTGGATGTGGAGACCCACACCTGCTATGCTTAGACAGTAGCATGTGTATTTTAAGTGATGCTCACGATCAGCTGATGGCCACTGTGCAAAATGCAGCCTTCCCCTAGCTGATTGCATGTGTGACAGCTGTGGTAACATTCCCATAGCCAATTGCATGGAAACATACTCAGATATCTAGGAACATCATGGTGGTGTTGGCCCTTTTCATTCACTGTGAGCAGGAAATAGATCTGTTGTTTGGCAAACAGCATATCAGATGGATTGGGGATTTACCTCTAACAACATATACTGTGAAAAGAGGGCAACAAACAGGAGGGAGATGTGCCTGACCTGACTACACACTGAAGTGCTGCTATACTACATTTAGAGTAATGTTGGTTTAACAGTGTTTGTCTGGATATAATACATGTTGCAATACCTGTCATGTCAGTTCCATGTTTGTGAGGAATCCCCATCTGCAGGGTCATCTGCAGACTGGCCAGTGTTGTGCCTTTGGTTTCATGTGTTAGCCACGGACTGCAGAAGGTAGTGTGAGGATTGCAGTATGTAGATGGTGAAGGCCGTGACAGTTACTGACTTCATATCCCTCATAGGACATATGTTGCAACAAACCCTGTTACAACAGTAAATGTATGAGGGTATCACAGCAACATGTCAATACTGGCCCTGTGTATGTGCTTCCAGCCACACCTCTGTCAACCTTTGTACATATGTCATGCATGAAGTGGTGCATATGTGCCATACACCATAATTAGTGTCATCATATCTGATAACAAGCCAGTGATATATCAGACTGCTACACATGTTATGTACAGTAGGAGTTATATTTCATGACCTAACCTGGACATTCTGTGGATGATTGTACAGTACTGAGGTCTGTGTACTTATGATGAATGTTGGCAGTGTGTGTGTATTGTTAATATGTACTTTGCCTGTGTACAGACTGTGGTAGATGTCATTGTTCTAGCGCCCCTCCTATCTGATGTTACATACTGCCCCACTGCATGGTACCATATTGGCGTACATGTTCGTACAACCATACACACGTGTCTATATATATATATATATATATATATATATATATATATATATATATACATGTCATATATAGATATGTTGTATCTGTTTACAGATTAATATATTTCCACACGTACATCTAGATGATTGTATACATTCTCTGTACTATCGCAAACCTGCTTACAACTGCTTTAAAGTGCCTTAATCACTCTGTATCCAATGGCCCATGTTCTGCCCAGCAACAAAATGAACAGCTCCTGCAAGGCTTAAAACCAGGACCCTGCAAACCATACACAAAGTGATTTGCCACTAAGCCATGGCAGATATGCATAATCATGATGTTTTCACAAACATATAATCCAGCCCAGGTATTCAGCACTATGGGGAATGTATTCCACCATGTAGATGTATGTGTGTGTGTGTGTGTGTGTGTGTGTGTGTGTGTGTGTGTATTTATATTTAAATGGATATAACATATCTATATATGTAGCTATAGATACAGGAATATATACATATATGTATGCCAGTATATACATATATACATTGATATGCATACATCTATAGATACATATGTATACATCCATATGTCCACATATATAGAGCAATATATATATATATATATATATATATATATATATATATATATATATATATATATATATTTATATATATATCCATATGTAAGCATATATATGGTTCACCTTTCAAAGGGAGAAAATCATTTCTCCGAAAGCTGGAAGGTCGAAAGTAGGTTTTCAACATTGCACAGTCTTGGAATAGATGCACTGAATCTGCAATGAGCGAATGTCTCTATGCATTCGCTCACTGCAGATTCGGCATTTTGTTTGCAGAATGCATTATAGTGGGGATCGGGAAAATGTCCCTTTCCCCACTGCAGTGACATCTCTGAGTTAAAATATTAAAGTAGGGGGTGTTGGAGGGTGCAGCCCCCCAGATGGGGGGGTGCAGGGTGGCTTGCCCCCTGCATTATGATATGTATTCCAACTTGTAGTTTGAAAATCAGCGAATCTGTTTTTCGATTTGCTGAGTTTTGAACTTCGGTGCAATTCAAAATGACTGATTTGTCCTTTTGGTTCGCAGAAAGGGCCGTGTGTAGAAATGATTGTCTCCCTTTCAAAGGTAAACCCATATATATCTATATAGGTATATATGGACATACATCTGTAGATGAAATTGGGAACATAACCAAAACATATATATCCACATGCACCATTAATGGTTTTGAGAGACCCAAACAACATACGTTTGGCATGGATAGGTATCCCCCCCACAGCCAAACACGTCTGGCCTGCAATACACCACCATCCTTAGCAGATCCCATAACCAGAACCCTACACAACAAGGGCAGTACATGTTAACAGTACTCCATCCTACCTGTAGGATGTCAGGCTGGCATTACTAACATATCATGCAGTACAGTCAAGTGAAGTGTCATGCTTGGGGGAACCCGCTGGGCATGCACAATAAGTAGCTGGGATCCCTCATATGATCCAACAGGCCTACACCTGACAATGGATTCAGCAGTGTTGGCAAGGACAAACACAAATCCACCATGTCAGCTGGGAACTACCATCCAGTAGCCTGATGAGCCTGGTCTGCAGGGACATGGAACATATCAGCAATGAACCCATGGCCTATGTCACTGGGAATCTTTAAACACTGGACCCCGCCAATGTTGGACTTGTCAAATGCAGAGAATACAACCTGAACCAGGTATACCTCCTTGAAGCAATCATGACAGGAGTAGATGAGGGTTAGAAGGTGCACACAGCCTATGTAGATCATAGCAGGCTTTTGTACACCATCCCACATGTAGGAAAGTGTGCAGATGTTAAGGGATCTACCTCCGTTCACAGAATATGTTTCCCTCAGGAATGCTTGGCAAATGCCAACATTCCACAGGTGCCATCCCGTGGACATACAGTCCTTCACAGGTCATAGATATGTTAATCCCCTCCTCCACACTGTAGAGGTGTGCAGTAATATTGGGATTGCTCTAACTCACTGTGTGTGGCTGTAGTGGATGCATCCACCATCATTGCAGTTGCTGTTGCATCTATCCTCCCACATAGCTGTCTGTAGTACTGTGCAGTGTATGTTATAAGGTTGGTTAGTTGCTGTTTACACCATTCACAGTAGTAGAGTGCTCACACCCTCCTAAGGGTAGGGCTATGCCACTGGGATTGGCACACCTATGTTACTGAGGTGAAGAACGCAGTAGAGAAGGGAAAGCGACATGCACCCTGCTGTTTACATGTTCAATGTCATTCAAATAGCAGACTACATATATACCAATGTGTGGTTGTGCCTATCCTGTCTTGGTGGAATTACATGGGCAACAGATGTGTTACCTGCATGGGGACATACCTCCATGTGTACAGTCTTGTATCTGTACTGCATCCAAACCAAAGGCTCAGTGTGTGTTGTACCCAGCCATGTCATGTGTACCACCCACTATACTTACTGGTGTCCACTGTAGAAGGCCTGCTGACACCACTTCACCCATCAGCCATGTGGCACATGGACACCCACAACACAATCAGAATAGATAATGGTGAAAACAATACAACATTGTTAATTACAGCTATAATGCATCATGGCTACAGAGCTACACCTTCCAGGATGTTAGCATTTCACTTTACTGCTGACAACATGCTACACGGCATTCCATTGCTACACGGTTGTACAGTCACCCTGTGCATCAGCACCATGTTGGCCTGTCCCTGCATTGATGTTATGGATGACAGGATGTGGCACAAGTATCATCATATGCATGGGGTGTGTTGTTGGTTTGCCAGAGGCCTAGGCTGAGCCATACCATTGACAACGCGCGCGCGTGTGTGTGTGTGTGTGTGTGGGGGGGGGGGGGCTGAGTAGTTTTATGGGCCAATGGTGATGTTGTGTGTAGCTCTCAAATGTGGGCCTATTCATATGATAGCCAGAGGATTGGCTGTTAGGTTTTGCCTGTGCACCACACAGGTATTGTCCCAGATATATCAGTGGCATTCTGTCTGTTGAGTGCTATCAGTACATGGCTACATCCATTTGTATTTCGATGTCGTATTCCTGCATAAGGGTATGTTGCAACAAATCCTGTAAAACCAGCAATTTCCAGGGTGTGTAACACCAATAATGCACATATGGCCCTATGTTCCTGCCTCTGTCCTCCACATATATGACAGTCTTTGTCCTGCTGTGATATGGACAGGAGTTGTTAGGTAATGACCTATCATTATTTACTGCTAGCATAACTGCTGTCATCCCAGTCATGTCATGGACTCCCACACCAACTGTTGGGCAACGTCTATATATATATATATATATATATATATATATATATATATATAGGGCAACAGCTGGACAACACATATGTGCCAATGTACATTCCAAAGGTTAGTGTGTGGTAAACAGTGTTCCTTGCCCTTGTACAGCCATTTATGGGAGAGGTTCAATGCCATTAACCTAGGCTGTGACACCTTTTCAGGGATATAAGTGTTAAGACAAGGGCCATTCAGTGTGATAGTGAGATGTTAGGTTAAGCAATGTTATGTATGAGATACTGTGATATTACCACAAGTGCTACATTTCCCCCTAGGGCTTGACTACAGGGTGTAATTGGAGGGTGCTGAACTACATCTGTAATTGCTGATTGTACTTATATTGAAGGTAAATTCTGTTTCTACTGTTGTACTAATTGAAGGCCTTGGCCTGGATAGCATAGTATGGTATATATCTACATTGCTTGCATCTACTGTTTTGTGTGGGCCTTGCATTCATCACTGATTACTTATTTCAAACTTTATGTGGAGTAAGTACTGGCATACATTATTGTATAGTACACAAATAAAGGTTTTCTGTGTATGCATACCTGTGTGTCATGTCATGTCCTTTGAATTGTGGGTGGGTATAAGTTTAATGTAAGTATTCTCATTTTTGGGAATGGTTGCCACACTACACATTTCACAGGTGCCAGTTACAGGGCTTGTGGCTGAGGGATATACTTTGCACCCAGTACTTCCACACCGCTTCTACATATGTATGGCTACTAATACCTTTTGTCTGTGTATATGTGTATGTACCTATATATATATCTCATATAGCTATATCTATATATATGTATCTATATGGGATTCGTACTGATCTCCGAATGACAACATCACTGAATCACTATCGGCCGGGCATACTTACGCGAAAGTGCTTTTCACCGAAGAAGCACTTTCGCGTAAGTATGCCTGTTGTGGAGATTGTACTACGGTGTGGATAAGGGAATATTCCCTTTACCTCACTGTAGTGCAATCCCAAAGTGAGAATATTGAAGTAGGGGGTGTGTGGGAGGCACAGCCCCCCACGTGGGGTTGCAGGGGGGCTTGTCCCTGCATAAAAGTAGATGTATTGTTTTTTTTTTGTTTTTTTTAACACACTTTAACAAAAGCGCTTTTTCAGTGAAAGCACTTTTTAAGTCTGTTCGATGATTGTGGATTCAGACTATTGAACTTTTGTTCAATAGTCCTAGATCCATCTATTTATATGTATCTATAGTTATATATATATATATATATATATATATATAGATATATATATATATATATATATATATATACATATGAACATATTTATCTATCTATATACAATTGATGTTATATGATTATTTGTGAGTTATACACACACACACACACACACACACACACACACACACACACACACACACATATATATATATATATATATATATATATATATATATATATCCACACACAAGCAGCCCAAACTAAAAGACAAATAATAAATAGTCCAGTAGCGATAAGCAGCATACAACCCAGGACTTATTCTGAAGTCCTCCGTTCTCCAGTTTCAGATAAACCCAAACAGCGAGTTTAAAATAACTTGATTTAATTCATAAAAACAACAGGACGAGACAAACAACATAAGCGCTTTCACGGGCTTTCCCGCTTCATCAGACGTAACAGATAATGAATAAAGCAGCTCACCTATATATATAAAATATTTAAAATGCTTAATTGGTCAATTAAGCAAGACATACAATTTAAAGTGCTAATGCATAGAAAATGAGTTTAAAAACTGATATAGTCAAAGCTTATATATAGACATAATGGATTCTATTTCATGTGAACAAGACATCATTGAAACCTATATTAAAATCATATCCGTTATATAATGGCACAATTCATGTTCGATAATAATATACAAAATCAATTGCTGCATACTCCTCATATGCTATAGATTGGAAAAAGGTATGCTGAGACAGTATTCCAAGTGCAAAATCTGGAGCTCTACGTTAAATTATATATAATTAAATGTATTAGAATAATAATAATAATAAATAAATAATGAAGCTAATACAGATGTAGAAATTAATACTCTTGTAGTATTGTAAATGAAATAAAACTCGCTAACCATAAATAAATATAATTAAGTACGAATTAATATATGTGTATGTAGATAAATGAATAAAATATATAAATGTATATAGATATAAATATAGAAATATATATAAATATATAATTATATAAATATATAAATATTAAAACTTAAAAGGATCTGATAATTAATATTACTGTGAATAATGATTTCAATAACATTTGCAGCTTCTTATGCACTAGGTCACCTCAATCCTCTTGCTTTTAAAACAGGTTTCAATGAGATGGAATCATTCAGGCCCAGGCCCCGATGTGCTCCCAGCCTGAAGATCCACTCTATCTCAGCATATTCAGTATCATTTGTGATGTTACCCAATCTAAGATTCACATACTGTACGTGGAGAATCTGAAACATAAAAACATGGGATTCACCATACTTTATGACATGTTTTGCCAGTGCATTATATTCCTCTTTCCTGGCTATACTATAATAATGATCTCTAATTCTCTCACGAAATGTACGGTTCGTTTTGCCAATATAGTAACAGTAACAGATTTTACAATAGGCTACATATACAAGATTCTTGGTACTACAGGAGCCATTAACTCTCAGCTCCCACAGTCATCCTGTCTCAGGGTGTCTATAAAATCTGGACTCATCTATGTATATACATTGTTTACAGCTATTGCATTTTCTAGTACCTGTGAATCTGGGGGCATCATTTAATCCCATACAATTCCCTATTTTATTACGGTAGCAAAGCTGTTGTTTCAATGTTTTGTTATTGCTAAAAATGAACCTTGGTTTGTTGCCTAGCAATTCCTTGGTCTTGTCATCGACTAATAGAATATCCCAGCAACTATCAATAGCTCCTTTAATTCTGTCAAAGTTTGTACCATAGGGCAAGACTAAACCTAGTTTATCATTGTCCTTATGTTGTATTGCTCTTTTTGTACTACTGCTAGAAAAATAGGGTTTGGCAGTGGTTCTCCTGTTATTAAGGATTTGTTTGCATATATTCTCAACCTCAGCACACCTCAGCATACCTTTTTCCAATCTATAGCATATGAGGAGTATGCAGCAATTGATTTTGTATATTATTATCGAACATGAATTGTGCCATTATATAACGGATATGATTTTAATATAGGTTTCAATGATGTCTTGTTCACATGAAATAGAATCCATTATGTCTATATATAAGCTTTCTATATCAGTTTTTAAACTCATTTTCTATGCATTAGCACTTTAAATTGTATGTCTTGCTTAATTGACCAATTAAGCATTTTAAATATTTTATATATATAGGTGAGCTGCTTTATTCATTATCTGTTACGTCTGATGAAGCGGGAAGGCCCGTGAAAGCGCTTACGTTATATGTCTCGTCCTGTTGTTTTTATGAATTAAATCAAGTTATTTTAAACTCGCTGTTTGGGTTTATCTGAAACTGGAGAATGGAGGACTTCAGAATAAGTCCTGGGTTGTATGCTGCTTATCGCTACTGGACTATTTATTATATATATATATATATATATATATATATATATATATATATATATATACATATATATATATATATATATATATATATATATATATATATATATAGCCTTCTAAAAAACATGCTTCTGGAGCATTTCTCCCCGGGCCTCCGCTGAAAACAGGATTTGTGGAACCTAGTCGGACTTTCCCGGTCAACAAATGTTAAATAAAATAAAATAAAAAAAAAAGATATATATATATATATATATATATATATATATATATATATATATCTGTCTATCTGTCTACATTTACAGATATATATCTTTCCATATGTCCATGCATGCTCGGCTCATATTTTGGCCTGTACCTCATTCTCTTGGCATTTGACATGGATGACTGCAGCACTGAAATCAGTAACTAGTGCCAACACTTTTGTGTTTCAGACTTCATCTCCTTCTACATATGTGTTATAATACATATAACTGTGTAACTAGCAACATTTTAAGTGTATTAGAGCAATAGTTGACATACATCCCTATTTGTACCCACATTGTGGCACACTTTGTCCAGACTTCTTGCATTAACAGGTTGTGTGGCATGATATTACTACATTTCCTGTACAGTTGACTGATTGTGGTGGATGATATGTTTGTGAAGACATCAAGGTTATTTATATCTGCTGTGGTTTAGTGGTAAATCCCTTTGTGTATGGAGTGCAGGATCCTGGGTTTGAACCTTGGAGAGGCAGTTTATTTTGTTGCTGGGCAGAATATGGGCCATTGGTTACAGAGTGATTAAGGCACTTTAAAGCAGTTGTAAGACAGTTTTCATGGGGCTGTGTGGAGCTAAGCACTGCCAACTGCCGGTTACAGTTTTTTACAGTCAGTTAGCTTCTATATTGCTTAACCTGTGTAGCAGTTTTAACTCCCGCACAATCAGGCTGAAACCCGCTTACTGCTGCTTAAAAGTGCCTACTACTGCTTACCCTCATGCTAATTTCTTTAAAAGAAAAGAAAAAGGGGTGATAGGAAAGTGGTGAAAAAAGGGCACAAAGAGGGAAAGACAGTAGGCAAGATAGCTAGGGATGTGCAGGAAGGGTGTAGGGAAGGTCCATAGCTGCTCATTTCTTCTACAGCAACAGCTGTGTATATGCAGTGAATTTGGAGGTACATTTGAACACTCCAACCTCTGGGAGAGGGGTGAGGACAACAATAATATGTTGTGATGCCAATTAGACCAGATTACATATGTCCAGTGGACAGGTGTGCAAAACAGACAGCTATGTATGGGGCATGATTTTGTTTTGGGAACAGATTGTCCTTTTTTTGTTTTTTTAAGGTGAGAGTTGGATGTTGGGGAAGGAGAGTAGGTATGCTCAAGGAGGATAAGTTGGGCAGGATGACAGACAAGACAGCATACAGGGGCAGTATATGACACATGTGGGGGGAACACCTTGGATGGGGAGGCGTGTTTTGAAGTCTCAAGTCTATGGGCACCCAAATGGAAACAGTGGGACTGAGGTCCCCACCCATTGGCAGTCATGACTGCACCTTCACAGCCCCAAAGGTGGCTGTGCTGGGGGCTGTGTAGGAGGGGCAGGCTCACCCTCTAATTGTGCCGCTCCACCCTCAAGCTCGCGTAGCTGGTCTCAAAACTCCATATCGAGCTCCTTACACACCACAGCCCGGACCTGATGATGGGTGACATGTTCCTCTCCACGCCCTTTCCCGGGGGGTGAGCCCCATCCCCTATGGTGGTTCCACCCAAAGGTGGTGCAGGGCCAATGGAGGAGGCAGTCCCAGGCTGGGCCCCAAAGTCCAGCTGAGGTGGGACAGGTGGGTCCGCTGGGACCGGCCTTCCCATACGAGCTATGTTGTAGCAGGTTTTTGACAGATATGGGTTCATAGGTTCATAGGTAGATACTAGGCTATCTGCCCTAGGGCATTTATAAGCCTAGCCAGAGTGTATTTGGCTTCCGCCTCCCTATTAGATTAGCCTACTGTGCCTCTGTAAAGTAGGTCACAGAAGGCACCCTTTTAAGATTAGTTTACTGTGCCTCTGTCTAGCAGGGACACAGGAGAGATCCCAGGGGTGAATTTGCGATTTCCCATCCACGCGTCCAAATTTCGCTTGAAGAGGGTCAGCAAGGGGCTATGTCTAACATGAATTGGGATTCTATTCCAGAGTGAGGGGAGCCTCTGGGAAATGAATCTGTCCCTCCAGCATGTCCTATTTATTTTGTGTTGAGGTTTAGGTCCCTGGAGCGTGTAGCTCTAAGGGACTTGGATTTTTTGAGGTGGAGCATGTCCATTAATTCTGGGTTTGACATGGCTTTGTACGTCAGGCATAGATCACCTCTGAGTAGGCGGTAAGCAACTGAGTAGAGCTTGAGTTTCTTTAGTTGAGCTGCATAGGACATCTGTTTGTAGCCCATTATCCTCTTGGTGAGGTACTTTTGGGGTCTCTCCAGTTGCTGCAGGTGTTGGGTAAGGTACATCCCAAAAGGGGCATTGTATTCAATTATGGGCCTGATGAGTGATGAGTAGAGGGGCACAATGACCTCTCTTGATCTAGATGCGAACCCTCTCATGATAAGGTGAGCTATATAAAAGGTCTTTCTAACCACTTTGGCAACGTGATTATCAAAGGAGAGATTACTATCTATGTTGGTCCCCAAATCTCTAATTACTTCTTCCGTACTTAATGGATTACCACCTCTGTGGTAATTTGTGGGCACCTTGTTTTTCCCAAAGGGGATGACTATGCACTTTTTAGCATTTAGCTTGAGGCCATGGTTCTGGCACCAAACATCTGTCTCTGTGAGACCCTTTTGGAGGATGCTTGTGTCAGCTGGAGATTCAATTATGGCCCCCAGTTTGCAGTCATCTGCGAACTTTGTCAGCCATAATCTCCCGTGTTAGCCTGAACCTCAGAGAAGTATATACCGAACAAGAGGGGTCCCAGAACTGAGCCCTGTGGGACGCCACTTGTAACTGGTTTGGATTTGGACATGGCACCTGCGATTCTGACCATGTGGGTTCTATCTCTGAGCCAGTTTGCAACCCATCTTGTGATATAGGGGTTGATATTTAAGCTGGTAAGCTTATTTATGATGCCCAAGTGGGGTATTGTGGCGAATGCTTTTGCGAGGTCCAGGTAGGCTGTGTGGACTACCTTGCCCTCATCTATGGCTTTGGTAACTGTTTCAAAGAAATCAACTAGGTTTAAGAGGCAAGATCTGCCCTTAACAAAGCCAAATTGGGTAGGATCCAGTGTCTGGAGGCTCCCAATGTCTTTGTTTATGAGTTCCATGATAATACGCTCCATAGCTTTACAGACCAGACTAGTCAGGCTTATGGGGCAATCGTTTAATAGTTTCCAGGGTCTGTTGTGGCACCACCTTTGTGGAGTGGGACCACTGTAGCTGTACGCCATTCTTTGGGTACATATCCTGTAGTAAGGCTAAGTTTGAACAGTGACTTAATGTGAAGGTTCAGTTCTTCTTGGAGCTCGTGTAAGACACAGCCTGGGACACCGTCCGGTCCCAGTTAGTAATAGTCGGCAGCATTTGGGATTAGTTATAACAGCATACATATGTATTTACATTAACACAAAACACCAGTTTTAACACAGTTGCAGAGCAAGCAGAACACATGCGTATATGGAACATCAGTGGCCATTACAACATGGCCATTACAACATCATGCAGGTTTCATTGATGGCAACATGCCACCAATATGGGTGTATTATAACATGGCACATGCATAGCAACAAATGTGAATATTTATAAACCATTAGGACATATGTCCCAACATAGGTTTGGAGTGTAAACATACCGGTTGAAGTGTGTCATTGTGTTATTTTTGCACATATGGAAGAAGTGAGAGAGAGAGATTCAATTAACAACTAATATATCCTTGAAGTTTTCACAACATTCTTAGTCACTGCACTGATCTGTCCCTTACATGTATTATTACACTACCCATTGGTCTTATATTGTACACTGGTATGTTTATAGATTATTATATACGTGACCTGTGTCTTACATACAGGCATGACATGATGCAGGTGTTACTGCAACATATGTTGAGAATTGCTCTCATGCACTTTGGATGAGGTGCTAGAATGACAGGTTTGTTTTCATATACATTCTCTGAGTAAGTACACGTCTGACTATCAGTTATATGTCATTAACAGCTGCCTACATTTCTTGGATCATCACACTGATTTTTCGGGGGAACAGGGTACCAGGCTGGTGATGTGGGCCATTTATCTAGACATGCTGGACAGATTGGAACAGTTGTGGGGTATGAATATTCATACAACTTTCTATTTGAATTTTCTATCAAATTCTGTACAGTTGTTGGGTGTAATTATGCATACAGCTTTCTATCTGGACATTGTAACAAAATCTGAACAGTTGTGGGGTATGATTATGCATATAACTTATTAGTACTCCTGGGATTCAAACTCCTGCTGTGTGTGACAAATAAAGCTACAGTTAACATCACAGTACACTGTGCTGTCAGGGAATTGATGTGAAGCTTTCTACTGTTTTCTGTCTAAGTCTCCCTCACTTGTACAATATGACTGACCTCTTGGCACTTCCAACATTGTTATACAGAACTTCATACACATTTTATCTGCATACCACAGTGTGGGTAACACTGCTTAATACAACAGTACTATGTATATTATGCAACAGTTCAACAAAATATGACAGAAGAGTAAACAGAAGCACTCCAAGGGTTATACCTTTATTCACAGGATATTACACATTTATTTCTACTGGTATGACACTTTCTAAGGCTCTTATATTTATTTGTTATCACAGTACATGCTGAATGATTACTAACCTGCCTCGCGATGCAGCCTTTGCAACCTAGCATCATGGGCTTGCTGGTTCACAGCCTGCTCATCTGCAGCTGTCAGAGAAATACAGTGATAATTAGCCTTACCTATCTATAATGTACACAAGCTAGGCAATTAACTATTTAGCAGGATGAGTACTTAGTACTGGGGCATTAGTCATCTGGCGAGACTCCTGGATCCACTGTTCCAGTACACCCCCCTCCACCGCTTCAGGTCAGCATGGCGGTGCCTGACCTGTCCACCAGTCCGGGGGATACCTGGTGAGGTCATGGGCTAGACTGTCCCAGGCCTCCGTTTTATACTGTGAGCTCTGGTACTGGCCCTGCAGTAGTCTCTGCTCATGGTGTTTTACCAGGAGCCATACCATAAATTTTGACTCCTGGATGCCCCAGCACTGTGCTCTAAATCGAGTGCCTTCACCCACACCAGCCATTCTGCCTGCAGTAGGAAGCTACAACCAGTTATGGGAAGTATTCCCACCTGTGGGGTTTAAATACGGCCAATTAGGTGCACTTTTCTGTGATTGGCCGGTTTTGAAAAGGCTAAGCTATGGGCGCACCTGCTTACCTAGGGTTGGCAGTGCTTAAAGAGGTATACCACTAGGCAGATTGAATTGGCTCTCATACACATTGCTCACACTTACTGAGTTGAGCTGTGCTGCGGTTAGCATTGCTTGATAGTTAATTAGCACTATATTTGCCTTTTGGCAGTGATTTATTATTCATTACGGGTTATATATGTGTCTGGTATCCGTGATTCATGTGTATATGCACTGTATGGGGTCTTGGGGACTTCTACACTTTACTACAATAACACCTCACATCTATGCTTACTGCACTACTCCAGTTCACATATTTATGTTCTTTGGCAGGTTATACAACATCACACTGTACATAGATTCAGTTCACATGTTTGGTTTGACTTTCCTGTGGTGAGGATTAGTTTGCTGATACCTCATTTGTATGCATTGCTATGATGGCTTAGTGGTCAACTACTGTGACTGAGGTGTACAGGGTCCTGAGTTCGAGCTTTGCAGAAGTTGTTTATTTTGTTGCTGGGCAGAACATGGGCCATTGGGTACAGAGTGATTAAGGCACTTTAAAGCAGTTGTAAGTGGGTGTGTGCAGATTTGCGCTGAGCTAAGCAATGGTAACCTCTGATTACAGTTTCTTACACTCAGTTAGGTTCTACTTTACTTAATCTGTGTAGACAATGCTTACCCCAGAGCAAATGCACCTACACATGCTTACTAGTGCTTATATATGCTTACTACTGCTTATTTGTGCTTAAACCTGCTTACTAGTGCCTTATTCATTATGACACTGACACTTCACATGTGCATTAATGCAGTACTCCAGTTCACATTTAAATGTTATTTAGTAGGTTATACAGCAAAAAAATGTAAAAAAAATGTTCATATACAGATTTCATATGGAAAATGGTATGTGCTGCAGTGGGACTTGAACCAGGAATGTCTGCTTATTAGGTGGATGCTCTGATCACTACACTATTGCTGGGCTGCTTCATTTTCATATATCTTTCTTGTTATCCTCTTCAGCCTTTTATGCTGCTTTAACCGTAGCTAAGCAGTGGCCACACCTGCGCACCTACAATTAGCTGTACTCGGAGATTTAAAAAAAATACAGGGGTTTCTTCTTTTTATTTTTATGTCCTGTTGCTGTTGTACACATTTGGGACTGTTGGTGGGGATATGCGGGCACCTATGAGTGGTCTCACTCATTTACTTACACTTTCTGCTGTTCTGCTTTGCAGGGGTGAATTTATTCTGAGAGCTCTGCTCTCAGGCATGCCCCCTGCACTTGTCCACGTCTCCATGTAGGATTAGGAGTTCAGGCAGCGCGCCTTCATTAATATGCATGGCGGGCTGCCGTCCTCCTCCTAAATGGCTGCTTCCGTGCAGGACTAGACTAGCCCTCCACAGAAGATTAGTGAATCCGGGGGAGAGAATCTGAAAGTCACATGTCTGCTATTATTTAATGATCACAGTCTGCAACAATTTGCCAGACAGCACAACGTTTATAAGGAACAGATCAAAATGCATCTCAAGTTCTTTGCTCAAGAATTCTAAAGAAATTTATAAATAATGAGGCTCAAAAAGGAACACATTTTAAATATTCCCCCGGATTTAGCAAGCCCTGCACAGTGTGTAGGACTACTGCAGGAGCTCCAGCAGGCAATATGTCTGCCATGCAATCCAGGAATATGCTGTAGGGATGTGCACGAGTGCTCCTGCACTAGTCCTGCATGGACTCAGCTTCTGTATGCAAATTACCCCATTTGCAGGTGAAATCCATGCAAATGAGGTGAAATTGCGATCTAGGAAGCTGGAAGCTGGTCGTGCAGGACTAGTGTAATCTGCAGAAATGTACTCGGTTAGTAATCGAGTACATTTCTGCAAACTACAAAATGGAGCCATGACAGCTGCAAATAAAGGGTGGATATTATGTAGAAAGCATGCCAGTGGCCAAATATATGGCCATTGGCATGTAAAACAGTTGCAAAAATAAAAAAAATTAAAGTTTTTTTAGGCCGATCTCGGCTGTTTAAGCATAGGGCAGCGGCTCACAAACGGGATCAGGTGAAAAATAAAATAAAAATGCTAAAATAAGCAAGCATTCTAACCAAAATCACTATTTTGACATTATACTCCATGGCAGGCAGAAGACAACATGGCCAGTGAATAGTGGTTACTAAGGGGGGATGCTCAGTGTGGGACCTGTAACTATGCATCAGCAGGCAATCCTATGTAAATGAGGGGAATGATACTGAATCCCAGATTTCCCCTGCATGCTAGTTAGCACCCAACAGTTTAAAAACAGGAATAGCTTGGTGCAAGACTAGGAGTTAGCTGACATCATAGGGGGTATGTCAGGCATACTGTAAGTGGATTGAAGCTCTGTGACTCAGGTTTGCCCTTAGATTAGCAGAGCTAATCAAGGGTGTGTGTCTGAGGCTGCCTAGCACTCTTTACCTTGCCTAAGCTGTGTTTTAAAGGAAAAAAAAAGTAAACCAGGAAATAGCAGTACTGTGCATATTTGAGCACTGTGTTTGTGTGGCGTGCCCCCAGGCTTAAACAGGAAGGCAATGGGAAGGGAAGACAGCAGTAGGAAGGTAATCTAGGAGAACTAGCATAGCTGGCAAGTGAAATGTATCAGAATCAGCCAATTACACAAGCAGTAGACCAGCCCAGCCCAGAACACTACTATAAACTATGCAAGCAGCTTTCCCTCTGTTTTTTCCCACATACTCTACACCACCGGTGTATACAAGCGAGGAACATTTAACAAACAAAAACAACAAAATGATAGGGGCTGCAGCAGCTATCAGACATCAACATGTGTAAGAGGCTGAGGGTGATGAGGATGAGAATGCTGTCAACCAACCCACAGTGAGGAGATGGAGAAGTGTGTACCCACCCAGGGTAACCTACTAGGGCCTACATGAGCTGGAGATAGTGGAGCGCTATAGGGTGGACAGGGACCTCCTACAGCAAATTTTTGAGCTGTGCCGGCCACGCCTGTGACACAGAACTAACAGAGGGGAACCCATCCCAGTGGATACCAATGTATGTGTAGGCCTAGGAATACTAGCCACAGGCACCTCCCATAGCCCAACTGGGGATATCATGTGGATCTTACAGGCATCAGCATCCAGAGTATTCCACCAGTTCCTGGATGCCATGTCAGCACAGCCAGTGAACATGTATATTTTCTCAACACCCATGAGGTGTTGGCCAGCAATATGTGTCTCTTCCACCAAATAGCAGAATACCTTGAGGTAGTGGGTGCTATAGACTGCACGCACATATGCATCAAACCACCTCCCGGTCAGCAAGGTAGGGTCGACATCAACAGCAAGCACTTCCCTTCCATCAACTGCCAGGTCATGTGCGATGCCCAGGGCATTATAATGAATGTGTGTGCTGGCTGCCCAGGAAGCTATCACGATTCCCACATCTGGCATCTGACTCAGCTGTACCAGAGATTTGCCAAAAGGGACATCCCTTATGGTCACCTAGTGGGGGAAGCTGGTTATGCACTGGAACCGTGGCTGATGACACTAATCAGAAATGCACACAGACCCAAACAAGAACTCCATAATGAGGCACATGCACAGACCAGAATTATAATAGAGCGTGTGTTTGGGATGCTCAAGTCATGGTTCTGGTGCCTGGACACATCCAGTGGAGCCTTGCAGTACTCACCAGCTACATGTACTCAAATTGTCATCGTATGTGCCATGCTACAAAATATGATCTTGTGGAAACAGTTGCAGCAGGAACAGCATGGGGCAGGGCCACACAGCCCCCCAACAATGCATGGCCTGCACAGGCACAGAGTGACTCAGAGGAGGAACAACCTGAGCCTACCCCAGTAGGCAGATGGAGTCATGCCCAGTATGCCCTGGCCTTGGCAAAGAGGCAAGCATAGCACATAGACTGACACAGTAGGGACCCAGGGAATGACACCTCTCTCTGACTCGCACATACAGTAAAAAGGATGCCAAACATGACACCACCTG
The DNA here is from genome assembly GCF_019279795.1 of Protopterus annectens. Taxonomy (NCBI): domain Eukaryota; kingdom Metazoa; phylum Chordata; order Ceratodontiformes; family Protopteridae; genus Protopterus; species Protopterus annectens. The sequence goes on from NC_056725.1 coordinate 402,546,472, forward strand.
TGCTCAACCATGTATAGGGAGTGTACTATGTGCATCCAACATAGGCAACCCTCCAGCACCATCCTCAGTACTGGCATACCCACAAGGTAGGTCACTCTCCTTACCAATTGCTGAATGGAGTATGAGCTGTTACTTGTATCTATTGTATGGATGTGAGCATGCAAGGGAATCGGGTGGCTGAATGGGATGCCAGCAGATAGCAGACACCTATAGTGGCAGCATGAGATCTGTAGCAAATACTGGTGTCACCATAGTAGCCAGTACTACACATGGTGACAAAACCCACTGCAGGAAATGTGCTGGGCCACATGTGTGCCCATATTACACACACATGCCAGTCAGGGAGGTTCATATACCCATCAACAGTCTCAGCCAACAGGACAGGTGTAGACAAGCACAAACAAAGGCTGTGCTAAGGCCTATGAATGATGCCTATGGGTAACCTTCCCCCCCAGGACTACAGAGACAGACTACATCAGGTCAGGCAGTGGGATGTTAGTTCTGATGGGTAGGAAGTCAGAAACTAATATGTAGGTCAATCAACCCTAAGACCTGTAGTACACTGATATGCTTCTAGTCAGCATGATAGGTTAGAATACAGAATGAAATGGAGTACCTGACATACCAGTACAGTCATAGAAAATGTGTACAAGTGTCAGGTGTGCCCCCCCCAATCCTATGTAGAAATGTAAAAAGTCAGGTGTGCCCCCCAATCCTGTGTAGACATGTGAAAACAGTCAGGTGTGCCTCCCAATCCTATGTAGAAATGTAGAAACAGTCAGGTGTGCCCCCTCCAATCATGTGTAGAAATGAAGAAACAGTCAGGTGTGCCCCTCAATCCTATGTAGACATGAAGAAACAGTCAGGTGTGCCCCCCAATCCTATGAAGAAATGTAGAAACAGTCAGGTGTGCCTCCCCAATCCTGTGTAGAAATGTAGAAGCAGTCAGGTGTGCCCCACCATTCCTGTGTACAAATGTAAAAACAGTTAGGTCTGCCCCTCCCAATCCTATGCAGAAATGTAGTAACAGTCAGGTGTGCCCCTCCCAATCCTGTGTAAAAATGTAGAAACAGTCAGGTGTACCTCCCATCCTATGTAGACATGTAGTAACAGTCAGGTGTGCCCCCCAATCCTATGTAGAAATGTAGAAACAGTCAGCTGTGCCCCCCAATCCTGTGTAGAAATGTAGAAACACTCAGGTGTGCCCCTCCAATCCTACATAGAAATGTAGTAACAGCCAGGTGTGCCCTACAATCCTATTTAGAAAGGTAGTAACAATCTGGTGTGCCCCCCCCAATCCGATGTGCACACATTGTAACAGTCAGGTGTGCCCCCCAAATCCTATGTAGAAATGTAGTAACAGTCAGATGTGCCGCCCTCCAATCTGATGTAGACATGTAATAACATGTATGTGTAGGTATAATACCAGTGGAGCACAGATGACCTGAGGTGGCCAAGGTAGCAGGATAGACTGCAGCATCTGTACAATATGCAGGTATGCATGTGTTAGGTTGGTGTGCATTTCATATTGTGTGAGAGTGGTCAGTATGTATGCATGTTGTGGTTTGCCTGGTGGCCATTGCCCACTACTGCCGATGACAGGGCCAAGTCCTCACAACTGCAGTGCCAAAGACAATTCCCTCCAGTATAACACATGCTAGCAGTAAGCCATTGTAAATGTATGGAGGTAATATGTGTCACCATCTGAAATATGGACATGGCTTGACTTTTGGGCTAGATATATAAGCAGTACACAGGGAAAAGTACCCCAGACATACAGTATATAATGTGTAACCATGAAATGGACACATCCTTGGCATTGTACATACAGGTATGCATCACATTATCTGGGCTTGTAGTAGGGAATACCGATGTCATCTGGCCAAACACCTGCAGATCACAAAGGTGATAGGACAGATGTATTGGGAAACAGCTGCTGTCCCTGCACAAGCCAGAATAACTGGAATGCCCCATGCATATCTGTGAATCAGATGCAAGTAGAGTCCATAGCACACATGCACCCAGCTCACCCAAATACCACCCACAGGTATCTCTCTGGTCGTATCCTGCTATTGGGAATGGGTACAATATGCCCCTAACTGTGTATGGCAATAGCAAAAGAATGCAACATGCAGTGCAGGTGTCCCATGCAGGTGTGCCCATAGCTATAAGTAGCATCCTGCCAGCATCCACACCACCTGATCAATACAGATAGAAATTATTGGCATGAACACCTAGCACACCGACCCTATCACCCCAGGGGAATATACTGTATGGAAGTCTGGGACTGTAGAACTGACAGAATGCAATTCCTTCCCATTGCCTTCCTGTTTAAGACTGGGGGCACGCCACACAAACACAGTGCTCAAATATGCACACTACTGCTATTTCCTGGTTTACTTTTTTTTCCTTTAAAACACAGCTTAGGCAAGGTAAAGAGTGCTATGCAGCCTCAGACACACCCCTTGCTTAGCTCTGCTAATCTAAGGGCAAACCTGAGCCACAGGGCTCCAATCCACTTACAGTATGCCTGACATACCCCCTATGATGTCAGCTAACTCCTAGTCTTGCACCAAGCTATTCCTTTTCTTACACTGTTGGGTGCTAACTAGCATGCAGGGGAAATCTGGGATTCAGTTTCATTCCCCTCATTTACATAGGATTGCCTGCTGATGCATAGTTACAGGTCCCACACTGAGCATCCCCCCTTAGTAACTACTATTCACTGGCCATGTTGTCTTCTGCCTACCATTGAGTATAATGTCAAAATAGTGATTTTGGTTAGAATGCTTATTTTAGTATTTTTATTTTATTTTTCGCCTGATCCCGTTTGTGCACCACTGCCCTACACTTAAACAGCCGAGATCAGCAAAAAAAAAATGTTAATAATGTTAATTTTTTTATTTTTGCAACTGTTTGGCCATTGACAAGCTTTTTACATAATATCCACCCTTTATTTGCAGCTATCATGGCTCCATTATGTAGTTTGCAGAAATGTACTCGGTTACTAACTGAGTATATTTCTGCAGATTATACTAGTCCTGAACAACCAGCTTCCAGCTTCCTAGATCACAAATTCACCTCATTTGCATGGATTTCACCTGAAAATGGGGTAATTTGCATACAGGAGCTGAGTCCATGCAGGACTAGTGCAGGAGCACTCGTGCACGTCCCTACAGCATATTCCTGGATTGCATGGCAGACATATTGCCTGCTGGAGCTCCTGCACTAGTCCTGCACACTGTGCAGGGCTTGCTAAATCCGGGGGAATATTTAAAATGTGTTTCTTTTTGAACCTCATTATTTATAAATTTCTTCAGAATTCTTGAGCAAAGAACTTGAGATTTATTTTGGACTGTTCCTTGTAAACGTTGTGCTGTCTGTCAAATTGTTGCAGACTGTGATCATTAAATAATAGCAGGCATGTGACTTTCAGATTCTCTCCCCCAGATTTACTAATCTTCCGTGGAGGACTAGGAGACCTGCTACAGCTGGCCTGCATCACCACCAAATGGCTTACAGGCCTCTGCAAAAGGCCTGTGTCTCACCAGTACTGTCAATGTATGTTATGTCATGGACTCCCAAATAACATAACACACTCCACATAAGCCATACGCTAGGCCATGTGGACAAACCACAGTAACTTTTCCACCATGTCCCACTGCAAGAACTGTGGACCAACACCAAAACACAGCTGTGATGAGGTGATAACTATAGGGAAAGTATCAGAGAATGTATGCATAATGTATAGAAGATAATAGAATAATAGATAATGGGAGCATGGGCAGCATGGAATGTGCAAGGTCCGACACACAGCTATGTGCACATATTATCCCTGGCTGCAAACACAAAAATGGGTGGCTAGAAACCTGCCCATACACCACAATAGGGGTAATGTCCTGACTTATGACCCCTGCCTCTGGGTAACCTGTGTGAATCTGTACAGCTGTAAGGTATTGCCACAGCAAGATAAGGCCATACTGTCATGTCGATGGATGTACAAGTATGGGATCCTCTGCCAGCACTGTACCAAGGTACTGAACTGGATACACAGACCCAGCAGCAAGTGTCTGCAGCTCCCTCTCCAGAATGGCATAACTTTCCATGAATATGTAGGCATTTGACCACAATACTGGACACAGCTGCATTCACCCTGTGTTCCCCAGGGCATCACTGTGAGCAGAAAATGTCCACCTGACAGTCCTTGAGGACATAAAACATCACAGTATATAACAGTACACATGTCTGAATATCTCTGCTATCACCAGTTCTATGTAGCAGAAGCAGCACAGACACAATCACCTACAGTACACACTATCACTTGTACAATTTGACCCCATATTGCCACTTGATCTACAGATATCCTGCAGAAACAGTTTGCTACCTGTAGGTGTAGAACACAAAGGTCTGTGCCGGAGTACAAACTACATGGAATGGATCCACACATTCAATACAGAAGAGTATACTGAGAATGCTCATACACAACCAAATGAAGCCCATGTCTGCCAAAAGCAGTGTACCATACATATCTGACAGTTGCAAATGTTAGTGCATATGCTCCACAGTATGCACCAGTCATGCTTTGCACACACACATTGGATGGGAATACACACATATATCCAAGGACAACACATTATAATATGCCAGAAGTACACATACATAGATGTGTGGAAGAGAGTGACAGTAACAAAGAGCCTTCCATCATGAGGCCTGTCCCACCAAGCACACAGCCAAATGGCTAGAACCACATGATGTGTAAATGTCACTCACTGTAAAAATTAGCCACTGGTGTCCCTAAGCATTACAGACTTTGGTGCTGCTAGCTGTGCAATATAACAGTACAAGGCAGTAGTCATCTAGCAGTTGTATAAACATACTTGCGGAATATAAACCTGCATGTGCCCGAGTTTGGTGTGTCTACCTCTAGATGAATGGGTTATTGCCCATGCACACACACTGCCATCCCCGTAGCCCTACTATGACAAGCCTGCTGATGTCATTCACTTTGAAATGCACCTTTGGGAAAGGAGTAGCCCAGTAATCTCTGTGGCATGTCCTATAACTGTGTAATACTGTAGTGTGATAAGCTACTTAGGTAGGAGTTCTAATCCCATACATGGCAACTGCGTGTGTGTGTGTGTGTGTGTGTGTGTGTGTGTGTGTGTGTGTGTGTGTCTGTGTAGGGAGCAATGCTTTTTACTCTAGTCACACTCACTACAATTCAAATGCCCGACTTTGGCAAGGCTGCTGATGTCATTCACTTTGAAATACACCTTTGGGAAAGGAGTAGCCCAGTAATCTCTGTGGTGCATCCTATAACTGCTTAATGCTGTAGTGTGATAAGTTAGGTAGGAGCTCTAATCCCAGACATGGCAACTGTATGTGTGTTTGTGTGTATCTGTCTGTGTAGGGAGCAATGCTTTTTAGGCTAGTCACACTCACTACAATTCAAATGCCCTACTTTGGCAAGTCTGCTGATGTCATTCACTTTGAAATACACCTTTGGGAAAGGAGTAGCCCAGTAATCTCGGTGGTGTGTACTATAACAGTGTAATGCTGTAGTGTGATCTAGTACTTTGGCAGGGGTTCTATTCCCACTCATGGCAAGTGTGGATGTTTGTGTGTGTGTGTTTATTAGTCTGTGTAGGGATCAATGCTTTTTAGGCTAGACACACTCACTGCAATTCAAATGCCCTACTTTGGCAAGCCTGCTGATGTTATTCACTGTGAAATACACCTTTGGGAAAGCAGTAGCTAAGTAATATCCATAGTGTGACCTATAACAGCATAATGGTGTAGTGTGATATGATACTTTGGAAGGGGTTCTATTCCCACACATGGCAAGTGTGGATGTTTGTGTGTTTCTATGTCTGTGTAGGGTACAATGCTTTTGAGACGATTCACAGTCACTACAACCTCCATTGACCTTCTTTGGCAAGCCTGCTGATGTCATTCCTAGTGAAATACACCCTTGGGGAAAGAGTACTCAAGTAATCTCCATGGCACGTCCTATAACTGTGTAATGCTGTAGACTAATAAACTAGTTAGGTAGGAGTTCTAATCCCAGACATGACAAGTGTGTGTGTGTCTGTGTTTCTTATTTGTACCCTGTGTGGTGGTGCCTGGGAGTGCATTTTGCAAATGTCGTATATGGTGGCCCTATTATATGTCACAATGTCCACCTTACATGGATAACAGATGTGAAAGAGCCAAGAGGCTGGGGTGGCAATCCATACCCCAACATGTGACATCAAGGCCTGGTGAACAAAATTAGCAGCCCTTGTATTACCCAGTGAACACTCTCAACCCATGTCTCATACACAAACAAACTTGCCTAGGCAACAACCGCTATGTTGGTAGTACCCTGCATATTGCCCACAGATAGTGACCATGGTGTGATTGCAATGGACCACAGAGGGCATGGCACCGTGTCCAGCAGTACAAGAGGCACATACATGCAGACAGTGTTCCTTCACTATGTTCCCCACTGGATGCCAGCAACACCTGTGGTGCCATCAAATGTGACCCACAAATGACATACCATGCCTTAAACACATGCCCTGTATTGACAGATGCCACTGACACCAGGGAATACCTGTATCATGCTATCAATGTAGGTGCAGGGTCACCCTGCTGTCCATTACCAGTTCCCACCAAATGAGGCCAGGACAGGCACATCTGATGATAACAATCTGTGTACACAACATGGGCCAGACACCCCAGGTACAGTTCCACATGTCACCGTAGAGGCATATGGGATGTGTGCACATCCCAGACAGCATCCATGTCATGGACTAAAGAACACATACATGTCTAGCATAGCACAGCAATGGCCACACACAATAGTTACACAGGTGACTGGATGGTGAATAAAATACCCACATGTGTGGGCCAATCCAGACATTACACCCCTGAGCCACACTGCAGACCATTGTCATGTGGCCTGATGCCATGGTATACCCTTTATTTAACCTTGTATAGCCTTCTGGCACAGTCAACCTCTACACACCCGTGAAGCAATGCATGTATGCATGTCAGTACTTGCACCCTGTGTCTGTGTGTGTGTGGTGTATGATGCTTTTGACCACATTCCCACTCACTACAACTTCCATTGGCATATTGAAGCATGCTGCCTGATGTCAGACACCTTCACATACCCTTTGCTCTTATAACCTCCAGATAACTCCTATGGTGCATGTGATACCTGCACATTACTGTATTGTGGCAAACTAACTAGTTAGGAAGAGTATTCCTGACCCTGCCAGGTATGCCAATGTGTGTGAGCCCCTGAGAGAGTGTGGCTGTGTTGATGCTGACACCTGTTTATGTGGAAAGGCATGTGAACTACACCTACCATATCGCTATCGTATCACTGTTGCAGATGTCACTCACCATCACATATATGTTTGGGCAGCTCCTCAACATGTAAGCTATGTGGCACATGCAATAACTGCATAGACATGATCTAATGGTTAAGGTGTTTGCCTTACAAACACAAGGTGCAGGGTTTGAGTCTCACAAGGGATAACTGGCTAGGCTTAAAATGGCTCGCAAGGGCATTTAGCTTAGTACTAGACTATGATGAGAACACAATAGTCAGTCAGGGGCTTGAAACCCTGTACTCGGAGGTGTGTGATACAAGAATGCTTAGGTTTTACTCTCCACCCCCCTCCCTGACTTACTTTGTTTCTGTCTGTCTCTTTCACTCCCTCGCTGGTGGATGTGGAGAATTACACCTGCTTTGCTTAGGCAGCAGCTTGTGTTTTGTAAGTGTTGCTCATGATCAGCTGATGGCCTCTGCATGAACTGCAGCCCTCCTCTAGCTGATTGCATGTGGAACAGCTTTGGTAACATTCCCATAGCCAATTGCATGGAAACATACTCCAATATCTAGGAACATCATGTTGGTGTTGGCCCTTTGCATTCACTGTGAGCAGGACCTAGATCTGGTGTTTGGCAAAAAGCATCACAGATGGATTTGGAATTTACCTCAAACAACATACACTGTGGAAACAGGCCAACACACAGGAGGGGGATGGGCCTGACATGACTACAGAATGTAAGTGTTGCTATTCTGCATTTGGAGTAATGTCAGTTTAACAGGTTGTGTGTGAATATGACTGGTCTACATGTTTTAATACCTGTCATGACAGTGCTATGTTTTTGAAGAAACCCCCATCTGTATGGTCATCTGCAGACTGTGCAGTGTGTGGTGCCTTTTATTTCTTGTGTTACTCACAGGACACCAATCTGTGTACTGCAGAAGCATAATGTGAGGACTGCAGTCAGTACATGGTGACAGCAATGAGAGTTGCTGACTTCATATCCCTCATAGGACATATGTCACAACAAACCCTGTTAAAACAGTGAATGTATGAGGTTATCACAGCAACATGTCAATATTGCCCCTGTGTTTGTGCCGCCAGCCACAACTCTGTCAACCTTTGTACATATGTTATGCAGTAAGAGGTGCATATGTTCTGTATACCATTATTTATTGACATCATATCTGATAAAATGCCAGTGAGATATCAGACTGCCTGGCACGTTATGTATAGTAGGGGTTATATTTGAGGACATAACCTGGGCATTCTGTGGTTGTGTGTACAGTACTGAGGTCTGTGTACTTATGGTGATTGTCGACAGTGTCTGTATTGCGAATATGTACCTTGGCCTGTGTACAGACAATTGTAGATGTCATTGTTCTTAGTCCTGTTCTATCTGATGTTACATGCTGCTCCAGTGTTTAGTACCCTATCAACTTACATGTTTGTAGGGCCAAGCACACACATGTCCCATACCACAGACAAGCATCAGACTTCACCGTGTAGTGGCCTAGTATATGTAGGGTTAGTGTGTGAGTGGCACATATGAGGATGGTGTTGATCAGACAGTCCATATACTGCAATATTAAGCTAGCTTATCATATGTGGCTGTGTTCACATTGCTTGTGGGTATGCACTTTCACACAGGTGTCTGTTACTCTAATCTGTGACATTCCTGTATAGCCTGCTATATTTGCAGGTACATGTGTATTCCCCCATAAGAAATGCAGGCTAGTGTTGTGGCAGTCTGTCTGTAGCTTGCACAGTGCTTTGTTACATGCTTAGCAGCTTAGTGAACTTACCCAGTGTTATGTTATGTCCAGATATTTGCCAGATGTACTGCTGCCGGGCCACCATAACTGTTATGTATTTCTGACAAAGCAGTGGGATGCTGTAGAGATGTATATCACTAACTAGTGGCTAGTATGTGGCCATGTGACCTCTGCACCAGTGGTTATTATGTGTCAGGACAGACAGGAGTGTGTGAATGTATAACCTATGTGGGCATATGTATTCCAGTATTTATGTGATATACCCATCTACATGGCTGTTAACATCCACACTGTCAGGCTTGGTCCACATGTCTTGCACTAAGAGTGTGTCAGACTGTCCACATTTATTGGCCATATCTCTGCTGTAGGCCACAGGATCATTACTGTGCTATCAGTGGTACTGTAACATGATGTCTTTAGGATGTCTGTCAGTAGCCAATGGCGCACATGTTAAAAGCAGACGTGACCTCCCACACACAACATGTCTGTTAAGACAAACCCTATTACAGTAGCAACAGTTTACATATATACCTGCAATACATACCAGACATCCCCTTGCACTAAGAGGTTGGGACTACTAGGGCTGAGGTAGGACTCCACTCCATGTTCTGGACACATGGTGAACATATATGTATATATAATTATCATATATCTATATAGATATATACACATATACATATCGACATACATGGATATATGTATATATATATATATATATATATATATATATATATATATATACACACACACACACACACACGCACGTATACAGATATAGATACATATGCACATATACTTAAGGATATCTACATATATATTGACAGTAATAGGTATATCAGAATAGATATGTATGTGCATATAGTTATAGATCTCTACATATACATCTACATAAATAGGCATATCTGTACACATAGGATGTGCATACATACATAGCTATATATGTACATATATATATATATATATATATATATATATATATATATATATATATGTATATACAAAGAGATGTACACATGACCATATATAAGATACACTATACAGATGTGCATACAGACATATGTATTAATATACATGTGCATGTACATGTAGACATATATCAACATATGTATATGTATATATCCATATTCCTGTCATGTGTAAACATCACGGTTGTGTATAGCTTCCCAGATGTATCTTACTGTATGTATCTGATATGTGTACATTATAATAAAACAGTATATTTGATGCAACAGTCATATTAATAACAAGTACTACACAAATGTGGAAGTAAAGGCAATTGATCAATACTAATCAATATGTGTACTGACAGATATATTGGAAAAACAACAGCTGTTTTCACAGTGGTCATTGAGTAGTGGTTAAATGTTGTGACTATAGTGTACAGGGTCCTGGGTTCAAGACCTGCAAGGGCTGTTCATTTTGTTGCTGGGCAGAACAAGGGCTGTCAGATATAGAGTGGTTAAAGCAGTTGTGAGCAGCTTTAAGCATGTTTGTGCAGGTTTGCACGAAGCTAAGCTGTGCTAAGTTATGGGTAAACATACGGGTGCTTACACAGTGTAGGCTTTGCTTACCAGTCTGCAAACCAGCTTAGCTGTTATATTTGAGCAATTTTGATACCTGCTAAGCATGGCTTAGCCCTGGTAACCAGTTCTCACCACCTAGTCTGATAACATAGCAGGGTAATGACATCTGTAATAAGTGTATGTAATGCCATGTACAATACATGCACCTATGTGCTGTTATTACAGTAGCAAGGGATGTTAGTGTCATGTCTGAGACACACAAGTATATGAGGCCTGTACAGCACTGTTATTCATGTGAATGTGTTACATAACATGGGTAGTAGCCCAGGGTATGTCCTGTCAGACTGACATGTAGTGTATCATGACAGTACTACTGTTGACAGTGCTTTCCCAGGTAAGAGTAGAGTGCTAAATGTAGTACTGACAACAAGTACACCTGCAGGCATAGCTGGACTCTGACGCTTCCCTGCGGTGTCCCAGGTGTGTGAGCTGTGTCACAGTATATATCCCCTAGTGGATAATGATCCATGTGGAATGTAACTGTAGACTACCATTGTACAGCACATGTTAGTGAGGGCTTCCAACATGTAGTTATGGCATACATATTGTCAAATGTCTATCTATAAACACATTCACCCTACTGCTTAGCTATTTGCCAAGCTGATGACTGTCAGTCTCTGTACAGATGTGTAGATGGCAGCTATTCAGCTGGGATATGTACAGGCAACCTATGCTTGATTGACACTGACATGTCTGCCCAGGTGTGTAAGAACTGGCACATATAGCAGCCACCCTCCTTTATGCTCCACATGCCACGGGTACCTCCACTACACTACCACAGTCAACAGAACATGCTTGGGTACAGGTCTCCATCACAGACACTAACCATGTGTTGTAATGCATGTTGCATACGTGTCAACTTGGTCACCTCACTGGCCATGTGTAGGAGGCAGCCAGAGGATTGGCTGATGCATGTCACTATCACCCTGAGGATCACCACAGTGGTTTCTGTTGATAGATTGCCTGTTGCCACATGGCAGGTGGCAGGATACTACTTTACAGACATCCACTACACAACTCATCTCTCCATGGACAACAGCTAGGTACACAGCTATGACCACCTTCAGCGATGCACCTCAGTACTGACACATGTGTACATGTGCATTACTGAGGATAGCAGTGTCTGTGTGTTAGTACAACTGTACTTGGGAATTCCATGAGGGCCATCACAACCAATGCAACACCCATTGCCATAGTCAGTTGTGGCTGCTGAGGTGTGGAACATTGCATGTACCCTGTTACACTACTCTCCCTACTGGCTACATGAGCCTTGCAGTACCAGCACAACAGTGTTGTACAAATGGGTCAATAAGCATGGGATACCCATTCAGTTCTGGCAAGTGTGTGTATGTGTGCATGTCCGTGTATTTGTAGGCTACAGCATTCTGAGGCCACATACTCCTATCTCAATACCCATTGCCACACAGTAGTACAGACAGTGTTGTTGCTGCCCATAGGTGAAACATGACAATGCAACACCCTACTATGCCTGTGGCATGTGCATTAGATGCATATCCATGTAGTACCACTGTTGGGATATACAATGGGTTGTATCGCAGTCGTGGGCAATGTGTGATGGTGGTTATGTCAGAGTGTCATCATAGGTGTCAGGGAGTACAATATCCACTGGGGGTGTGGGTGCTGTGTACACTGTCATTACACAAAGGTACACCTGGTATATGTCCCATGTACCACTTTATGGTGACCACTGTCACCATCAACCATTCAGGTAACTGATACCACAATCCAGCCCAGATATGCATGTGCAGTGTGTAGCCTACCTGTAACACATTGGACACACTGTCAAGTTAGTTTGCAGCAATAGGCCCAGGTCTCTTGGACGTGTGTCTGTTATGTGTCTGTTAATGTGTAAATGATGGAATGTCACACTATGTATTGTACATATACAACCATTACATCCACCATTAGCATAGTGTACATGTCTGGGGATGTTCTGCATGTAACATGTAACCTGGAACACATCTCACCCTGAACACCGTGTGGTGTGTGCAATGAAAATCACACACTTCAGTAGCACTACATACCTAGGTAGGGGTCTAGTCCCAGTGTTGCCAAGTAAGAGTGGGCATGTATGTGGATGGGTCTACATCAAGTTGCAGAATATACACATCCCAGCGGGTCACCTATTCATGTGGTACAGGCAATAGCTGTTATACAAACCTGTGACATATGTTCAACTGTACCCCAGATATGTCACAGCCATGGTGTTACCACAGTGCCATACCCTTTGTGGAATATGACTGCAGACCATCCTCCTGCTGACACATGTACACTTACAACACAGATGGATAACATTATGGAGACCACAACCAACCAGTGTTACTAACAGCTATAATGCATCATTGCTGGATGGCTACACTATCGGACATGTATGTATTAAAGTTTACTCCTGACAACGTTACACTGCAGTACTTTGGTACACTGTTGTACAGTCACTGTGTGCATCAGAACAATATTAGCCTGTCCATGCATCGATGTTATGGATGACAGGGATGTGGCACAGGTATCATTATATGCACAGGGTGTGTTGTTGGTTTGCCAGAGGCCGAGGGTGGGCCATATATTTGACACCATGTGTGTGGGTGAGGGGTGTAATGAGGTGAACTGAACATGGTGATGTGGTGTGTGTAGGTATGGGGTTGCCCTAGGTGTGTTCATATAGTGTGTGGGTACGCATGCACACAGTTCTTACATGTGGCTGCCTGACACAGGTGTTTATAGACAGCTGCAGACCACACCTGGCAGGGTGTGCAGTTCACTGCCTCCAGCCATGGACACTTGGACTGTGCCTGCCAGGGGATCCATGGGCACATCCAGGTACAGGCCTCAATGTGCTACTCTCTCCTGATGATGACAGATGTCCACTAGAACCAGGACCCTCCTGGGACTGGCCAGGATGATGTGCACATGGCCTGCTGTGGTTTGGTGTGGACAGTGCCCCCCTGCAGTGCCGGGGCTGGTACTGCCACTACGGGAGCCCCTTGGTGTCCTAGCATGACCATGTTGACTGCCAGCTGTTGTGTTGCTGGCCTATGTCATTCGGCCATTGCCGCACTCCCACCACATGTTCAAGCATGGACAAACCATGGTCGATGTGGGCCATCATCTCACCAGACTGTCTATCCATGACCTAGGTATAAGCACGGATGGCACCAGACAGTTCATGGAAGTTATTGCTTGCAGGTGTGAGAGCAGCCCTCTGCAGCCTCAGGCCCTGTCTGGTGCAGTGTTCCATACGTGCCTGCACCACCATGACAGCCTGAAACATGCACCTGGTGGTACCAGTTGTGGCATGTCTGCCAGGGGCATGATGACCAGCGGCCCTACCACAAGTACCCTGGGAAATCTGCCTATGTGGTGCTCTGCCAGACATCCGGCTATGCCTGCTGTGACTGGAAACAGTAGGCATGGTTACCATACTCTCCTGTGCACTGCCACCAACCGCCAGCTGTCCCTCCATTATGGCCACTGGTGATGGGGTATGTATAGGCACTGAAACTGTGTCCGGAGTTGGGGTGGATAAAAGGGGGATGTCAAATGATGGCACTGTTTCTGCCCCTGACTACCCTACCTGTGCCTCAACAGTACTATCATCATCTTAGCTGTCTGAATGGGCACCATCAGATTGCATGCAGAAGGGACCCTAACCCACCTCACCACCTGTATGGGAAAACAAGAAACACACTATAAGACTTGTACAGCATTGCATAACAGTACACACACACACCACACACATGCTCACACGCACACACGCACACACACACACGCACACACACGCACACACACACACACACACACACACACACACACACACACACACACACACACTACCTTAACACCTACCTCTCCATGACTTTACAGACAGTCCCACATTTTTTCCCATGCATTCTCCATCCTGCATCACACTTGGTGACATACACTCATTAATACCACTCATTAACATATTATTCCTCTAAATGCCTATACAAGTTTTCACAACACAAGACCTGTTATTCTATTACCTCCCTGACCTGGGTGGAGTGGTTCTACATGCCCTCACTGCTGTCATTCAGTTGTCACCTTGTGTATGTCCGGACATCGTGAGCATGGTCCCTATATGTGAAGGGTTACTATGTTCACTCCATAATTTCATGCACTGGAGTGTCATGTGTAAGTATTGCTCAGTACATGCCAGATATGCTGCTCAATCAACCTATCATGTGACAACTGTAATATATGGATACACTCCCTGGTGTTGTCTAGTAATTCCCCAATGCATCTGTAGTTCTGCATGTGTGGGTTGTCAGTCACCTGTCTGCTGAATGCAATATTAATGGTATACCTGGTGTCTACCTTCCCTTCCAATGCATGTTCCATGCTACAGACCTTATTATACTATCAGCTATCCTGTGATTACATACATGAGAAGTATTCCTGGTGTGTCATGTGTCAATCCATGTCCATGTACTGCACGATCTCACAATCACACGTGCATACATGGACACACACACAAACACACACACATGCACACAAGCATCCTACATGCATCACCCTCCCTCCACTTCACCAGAGTGACCCTACAGAAAAAACAATCACCCACCAACACACACACACACACACACACACGCACACACGCACACACGCACACACGCACACACACACACACACACACACACAGGTGAGGTTGCACAAAGATAGTACACACAGTCCTCCTATTACCCATCTGTCAACATGCATAACATATGGTACACAACAGCATGCAGTGCAGCTATAGTAAATCCATGCTAGCAACAGTATACGTGTGTGTGATGCATGTGCTGTGTTAGTAGGTGAAGTCCTGTCCCCTGGATACCACTGCACCCATGCACACAGTATTGCTGTGCACCTGTTCTGCATCCTACCATGTACTGTGAACCAAACCTCACAAGTGTACAACCCATTGCCAAATGTGTAGTACTGTGGTAGTTATGTCAGCTCTAATGCTCACAGCCCCTATGTTTTTCAGCAACACATACCTGGGATGATATGTGGACAGATGTAATTTGTGAATACCTGATGTCTGGTTTACAGATCTCAACATCAGCGGACCATGTATGACCAATCCAATACTATTAGACTGACAACCATCAGACCATACCATGGCTATGGGGAGTGTACAAACCCTTATTGATATGATGCACCCTTCCTTGATCTGCCATGGGACCACATCACTGCATATATTAGCAGTACATGAGCCAGATATGTGACATATGTCCTGTACATTCACATGCAGTGTCTACGGAATGTGTTAGATGTGTGGATGCTGACCGCGATGCATACACTCCGTGTGTGCATTTGTGTGCACACCCTTATCATGACAATTTGTTGCACCTATTGTTATGTGTACTACAGCAGTCAATACTCCTGACAGGAGTATACTAGCATGGGCCATCTCCATTTGCCAGTGTATGCTTGGTCTGCCCTACACATGTCTCCCAAATCTGCATGATTGCAAGGTCTACTCATTTGCACACCCTTGGTGTTCACACACTGCCATCACTATTGCTGTGGGGGTAGGGTAATGTCTGCCACAGTCCATAATCTTGACTATGTGCAGATACAGCTATTTTTAGCTTCCTTAGGATCCCTGCTGCAGTGCACTGGTGTGTCATGCTGACATCCCCTCCTCACCTTCAGCCTTTTTGTAGATGCTTGACAAGTAAGGCCTACACGTGTGTCAGTTTGCAGTGTCCCATACACTGAACACCACATGTTATAGCCTAGTCCCAGCTAATAATGTGGACCACAGTAAAACATTATGTCATAGTGTAAATCTGTAACAGTTGCCATGGTATATACATTGTTGTTGCACTGTTTATGGGTGATGTTTCACACATGTCCTTACGGTAGGCCATGTCTCCCACCATTATGTTACTCCCTGTGGACAAATTCTGCAATAGCAGGATGTTAGTTATCTTGCAGATGTCTGACATACCCTTCCAATACCCCATCATGGTCACCACTGTGATGCCATGCATTTAACAGCAACAATGTGCACATGTACAGCATGCATTCTGAGTAGGTGTGTTAGATGTGTGCATGGAATATACCATAGGCATTACATGCCCGGTGTATTGGCAAGCATCAACATAAACCATACTCACCAGCTACAGGCTGCTGCCTTGGTGGTATACCGGAGGGACCTACATAAGAGGGTGAGAGATACAAAGTCAGTGGCCACACTTTTGGCATTGCTACAGGGTGGGTGAAGCATTACAATACATCAACAGTACATGTCCACAATACTACCACATATGAACATCTGTTTATTACTACTATGCAGTGACAAACTATATATATGACACGTCAGATATGCATGATCTACCTGTACAGATGCGGATGCATGCGCAACAGTGGCCTATTGATGTGCCCTATGGCCTTACCTGCATGCTCCTCAATTGGTGTGTGGGTAGCACCCACCTCCACAATGGTGTCTGGCAGTTGTTGGCTGTGCAGACAGGCAGGTGCCCCAAGGGTGGGGAGGAGCTCCTCAACATGTGTCGGGGGGATTGATGGTATTGCCCCCCTCTATTGCGAGGTGATCCCCCCGGAGTGCAGTAGCATGCCTACGGGCATTGTGAAGCAGGTCAGAACAATGATGCCGGACCTGCTCATAACTGCAGTTGTGCAGTCTGACATCATTGACCCTGTGGACTAGGATGTTCTACAGGGCGGTCCACTCTTGCTGCTCATGGGCGACCTGGCCAAACAGGACAGGGTAGTGCAGGATTAGATAGGTTAGTACTATTTCATTTTCAGCAGCTGAATAAGATGTGAGCCATCCATGTGACATCTTGCCTGAAAGACACAAAGATGGAAACAGGTCTGAGCAACTCATACACCAAGGTTACCACAGTTCTTAATACACATCACTGTCACCCCCCCCACCATATCAGCGACAACAAACTGTACACACAACTCAATAGGTATGGCTACAGCTTACCTACCAGTGGGACAGGTATTGTATTGTACCACACTTTGTGCTATGTGTTTGTAGAGATGCTGCCTGTGTGGACACTATCATTGCTGGCCTGTTACGGACTATTCACCTGCATGCCATTGTCAGGGCCACTATGGTTCCATATATGCCTGTGGTATGCTTGCTATGTGATTGCAGCACATCTGACATTCTGTGTTATTGGTGCTATCTATGCATGCTGTTGGACATGTTCCAGGATTGTGTAGACTATTACTACCCACATATGTTCTATAACAGTGATACATTTGCATGTTTAGGGCATTTTTGCTAGCAGAAACACCTCTTCTAACTCATCTGCCATGTTACCAGGCCACATCACATGTAGGACCCACACTGAGGCCTTCTCATGTACTGGTCTAGCACTACCTTCAGGTGGAACCACCTCAGGGGATATTGTCCCCACCGGAGGCACACATAGATATGATCCTGTCCCCCGAGGTCAGGTCCAGGGTCTGTTCCATAATGGACTCAACAGACACATGTGGGATGTACTAAATCACCTTGAGGCACCCAGTACACATTCACAGGGTCCACATGCTCCTCCTGCTCAGCCTCCAGGCCGGGCACCTTCGGAACATTGACTGCTGTTGTGAGTAGCAGTGGGTGGGAGGCTTGCTCCCATTGTGTCCATATTGGGGCCCATGGGGCTTCCACATCACAGAACACACACACCATCCAGGGTGTTTACCCACCACATGTGTCATATGCCACCCCTGTAGGCTGTCCACCTCCATAGCTATACCTGCCATACTTCCCCGTATTCCCATTCCATACTTCACAGACAAGGGCAATGTGGTCTCAAAAATGGGTTCACATGTGACATACATGTCCATGTTGCACACACTGTCAGCTATATATATCTGTGTGTATTATGTGTGCTGTTCCCTCACACATAGCATGTGGCACTGCGGTGGTAATATAGGGGACATGTATTTACATACATATATATGTGTGTATATATATATATATATATATATATATATATATATATATATATATATATATATATATATATATATATACATGTGTATATATGTATATGTATATATATATATATATATATATATATATATATATATATACATATATATATTTCTAGATATATATGATGTATATATGTGTTTATATATATGATGTATATATGTGTTTATATATATCTCTACACATGGGTATCTGTATATCTGTGGACATACATGTATATGTATATATATATATATATATATATATATATATATATATATATATATATATATATATATTTATATATATATATATATATATATATATATATATATATATATATATATATATATATATATATATATATATATATATATATATATATATATATATATATATATATATATATATATATATATATATATATATATATATATATATATATATATATATATATATATATATATATATATATATATATATATATATATATATATATATATAGATCCAGGACTTATGCACAAATGTGCAAAGTACAAACTTGAAGACCACAAAGTCCCAAATCCATAATCACCGAACATATATTAACAAAAGTGCTTTCACCGAAAAAGCGCTTTCGTTAATATATGTAAAAAAAAAAAAAAAAGAAAGACATTTATGCAGGGGCTTCACCCCTGCACCCCTCACACCACCCTACTTTAATATTTCACTTGAGACAAGACTACAGTGAGGAAAAGGGAATGTTCCCTTATCCACACCATAGTACTGTTCAAGAACAGATATACTTACGCCAAAGTGCTTTTTCAGTGAAAAGAACTTTCGCGCAAGTATGCCAAACCAAAATTAGTTTCGGTGATTTTGTCTTTGGGGATCTGTACGGATCCCATAGATATATATATATATATATATATATATATATATATATATATATATATATATATATATATATAAATACACATACATATACATACCTATATATGGGGTATATTCAGACTTCAGGTCCACAATCTCAAAACGCCTTCCTGCTCAGCTGCACTGTTCTGCCTTGCTACAACACAGACAGGTGCCACATATGGACACTGCCTAACATTAGGGGGGTATATGTAGGGCTAGATTGCAGGTAACCCTATTACACACCAATGGCATTTCAGCACGCTATAATACAGGGTAACCTGAGTGCCCTGCAAGTGGTGGGCTGTAGAACCCATGTGTCCATCATTATGGCATTACTTCCACCACCAGCTATTGGCCACAGTAATATACATGCTTTTCATTACACAACACACACTATGATGGCTTACATCTTATCAGTCAGTGTTGCTCTGCACAGCTGATGGGTATGGCCCACTACCCACAGGGACAGGCTCTATTGTCCTTAGCAGTTGTTCAACTGAACATCATTACAACAACAACACCTGATGGCACATATAAATCATTCCACATCATCGATCCGATTATTATGGACCAAGTACTACAGTCAGTTACATACATATATACTTCACATACCTGTTGTGGAAATGAGGTGTGTTCTGGATAATGTCCTTGTAAGGATTTTTTTTTCTCCGTTGGCTTGGCCTTTAGCCTGCTTTCTTTCTTAGTATGTTTTTTGTTTGTTTCCCTTTCAATTTCACTTTCTCTCTCTCTCTCTCTCTCTCCCCAGTAAATGGATTGAGCTGCTTTGAATAGATTGCAGCATGACTTTTGTAGGTGATGCACATGATCAGGTGATGGCCTCTGCACCAATCAGTGTCCTCCACTTGCTATCTGCATGCAGCATGCTGTGCAGTGCTTCCAATTACCACTGTCATGGCAACCCACTACTATAAATCCCTGCATCATGTGGGCTTGGTCCCTTTACCTTTCCTGTATGGTAGACAT
>NC_056725.1:402572007-402699507 GCF_019279795.1 Protopterus annectens
TATTAGTGCACTACCCTATTGCCTTACTTTGGACAGTGGTATGGCTGTCGACAACTATATACATGAACTGGTGTTACCTGCAGTATACACCTCTTACCTGGTATACCTGTGGAGGAATTGTTTGTTAACACTAACCAACTGTTTCTACACATACTCACAAATTCCAGGTTGATGTTATGCACATACCTGTCCATCACTTTTTGCACAGACTCTGGCCATGTCTTGACCACATGCAGGTGAACCTGAACATATTTAGACTCTTGCCCTCTTAAACCTTGAGTGACTTACAACACTCTTCTACAGAATTTCCTAGACAGTTATATTATGTAGCACAGTGTGGGTGACAGTGATGAGTGATACCTTATTTTTCAGAGCAACTGCAACACTCACAATGCCATATAATATCAGAGAACAGAGTACCAGTACAGGGTATCATTCTTTCATTTCTAGGCACAGTGTTCGTATCTGACGTACCTGTGGGAGCAATGTTCGTTAGCACTACCTGAATGTTGCCACACAAATTACCAGAATCCACATTAGTATTATGCACATACATCTCACTCTGTTACTGTACACACTCTGGTCACAGCTTGACAACATGGGGGTGTAGATAGGACATACTTGGCTTATTACTCCCATAAAATGTTGGGGAGTTGCTAGTGTGACAGGTTTGTTCTTATAGATGTGTGACAATCAGTTGTATTTCCTGTTTGCTCCCTAAATATCTGGGATCATCCCACTGATTTCCCAGGGGGACAGGGTGACAGGCAGCAGATATGGGCTGATATACTGGACATTTTGGACATATCTGTGCAGTTGTGGGGTATGATTCTGTATGCAGCCTACTACCACTCCCAGGACTCAAACCATGGCTGCGTCTGCTCAAAATAAAACACTTTCCATCACAGTTGTGTGTGCTCTCTCTCTCTCTCTCTCTCTATATATATATATATATATATATGTGTATATTTATATATATATATATATATATATATATATATATATATATATATATATGTGTTACTGTATATCTCTTATCTGATTTCTGTCTATAATTCTCCTGTGGTTTTACATTCTGAGCTTGTATTACAACCCTCTTATACAGGATTTCCTAGACAGTTATATTATGTAGCACAGTGTGGGTAACAGTGATGAGTAATACCTTATTATTCAGAGCAACTGCAACAATAACAATGCCATACAATACCAGAGTAAACAGTACCAGTACAGGGTATCAGTCTTTTATTTCTGGTCACAGTGTACACATCTGATGGACTTGTGGGAGCAATGTTTGTTAGCACTACCTGAATGTTGCCACACAAAATACCAGATTCCGCATTAGTATTATGTACATATATCTCACTCTGTTACTGTACACACTCTGGTCACAGCTTGACAACATGGGGGTGTAGATGGGATATACTTGGCTTATTACTCTCATAACAGTTTGGGGAGTTGGTAGAGTGACAGGTTTGTTCTTATAGATGTGTGACAATCAGTTGTATTTCTTGTTTGTTGCCTATACATCTGGGATCATCCCACTGAATTCCCAGGGGGACAGAGTGACAGGCAGCAGATATGGGTCAATTTACTGGACATTCTGGACATATCTGGACAGTTGTGGGGTATGATTCTGTATGCAGACTACTACCACTCCCAGGATTTGAACCATGGCTGTATGTGCTAAAAATACAACAATTCACATCTCAGTTGCATGCGCTATTTGGATTTTGGTGTCTGTCTGTTCACTGTTTTCTGTCTATGTCTCTCTCAGTTGTACTAAATGACCTCTGGAGATTACACCAGTCATATACAGACATTCCTACACATTTTATTTATGTTGCACAGTGTGGGTAACAGTGCTAAATACAACAGTACTGTTAAGTGATTGCAAATCTACATTACCATATGATACCAGAGTAAACACATGCAGTCCAGCAGTTAGACCTTTATTGTCAGGCTATTATGCTTTTATTTGCATACAACCTATATGAGACTCTTCCTGCCATATTCTCTGGTGTATGCAGTAAGTGCCTTAAACAATACAGGTTTTATACAGGCAATTAACTTACTAATACTTTTAGATTTATTTCCTATGACAGTACATGCACGAGTATTACTAACCTGCCTCACATCACAACCTCTCCAAGCGACATTCATGGGCCTCCTGGTTCACAGCCCACTCACTTGCCACTGTGAAGGATATAAGAGGAATATTTAGCCATACCTATCCATAATATACATGAGCTGGCAATTATTAAACAGGTAGTGGAGTGATGCCTACACTCAACCATGACCTCCCCTGTCATCTTAGCCTCCTGGATCCACTAATCCAAGAGATCCCCCTTTCATTGCTTCAGGTCAGCATAGTGATGCCTGACCTGCTCACCAGTTTGGGGCATGCTAGTGGCACTGGTGAGGTCACAGGCGAGATAGTCCCAGGCTTCTGCTTTATATTGGGAACCCTGCAGCAGTCTCTGGTCATGGTATTTGACAAGGAGTCCTGCCATTCCTGTGGACTTCCTGGATGCCCCAGTGTTGCACCCGAAAGTGGACTCCCTCTCCCCTTCCTGACATGGTGCCTGCAAGGGGAAGCTACAACCAGTTATGAGATGTATTCTCACCTGTTGGGTTTAAATAGGGCCAAATTCCTGCACTTTGCCATGATTGGATGGTTTTGAAAAGGCTAAACTATGGGCGAACCTGCTTACCTAAGGTTGGCATTGTCTAAAGGGATATACCAATGGGTAAACTGAGTTTACTGGCCTACACATTGCTCACACCTACTAAGCTGGGCTTTGCAATGCGTAGCATTGCTTAATATTTAATTTGCATTATATTTGCTTTTTGACATTGATTTATTATTCATTACATGTTATACATGTGTTTGGTATCCATAATTCATGTGTATGTATACTGTATGGGGTCCTTGTGTTTATTATGGGATTTCAACACTTTATTACAATTATAACTCACATCTGGGCTTACTGCAGTACTCCTGTTCACATATTTATGTTATGTTGTAGGTTATGCAACATAAGACTGTATATAGATTCCTTTCACATGTTCAGTTTGATTTTCCTATAGTGATGATTTGTTTGGTGATACCTCAATCTTATGTACTGCATTGATGGCTTAGTGGTTAACTACTGTGACTCTAATGGATGGGGTCCTGGGTTTAAGACCTACAAAGGCTGTTTATTTTGTTTCTGGCCAGAACAGCGACTGTTGCATACAGAGTGATTAAGGCACTTTTAAGCACTTGTAAGTGTGTTTGCTCGGATTTTTGTGAGGGAAAGCAATGCTAATCTTTGGTTAATTATGCTTACAGAGAGTTAGTTTCAATATTGCTTAACCTGTGTTCACATTGTTTACCCCTTGCGCAAATGGGCTTAAACATGCTTACTAGTGCTTACATATGCTTACTCTCGCTTACTACTGCTTAATAGTGCTTACACTTGCTTACTAGTGCTTACTTCTGCTTACCACTGCACTAATTTAGACAGTAATGTCTAATGGTTCTTGGGAAGGTGGTGGATTTGGAAGCCGTATGGAGTTATCATTCATTACACATTTTACCTTCCATTTGTATCCCTGATTCCTGTGTACATATACTGTATGGGGCATATGTGATTTTCTGTGGACTTTGCAACATTATGACACTGACATATCACATCTGCATTTAATGCAGTACTCCATTTCACAAATATATGTTATTTAGTAGGTTGTGCTACTAAAAATATTGGTCATAAAGTGATCTGACATGGGAAATGTAATGTGCTGCAGTGGGACTCGAACCAGGAATGACTGCGCGTAAAGCGAATGCTCTGCTCACTACACTGTTGCTATACTGCTTCATTTGCATACATCTTGCTTTTTATCCTATTTTGCCATTTAAGCTGCATTAACCATAGCTAAATGATGGGCAAGCCCGCGCACCTACTGTTAAATTTAATCTGCTTCATAAAAAAAATCTATATTTGTTGTTTTATCTATTACTCTTATACACATGGAGGGATGTTGCTAGGGGTATGCATACACCTATGAGCGGTCTTGCTCATTCTTTTATAACTTGTCTTTTGTACTTTATTGCAGGGGCATGTATATTCTGAGAGCTCTGCTCTCAGACATGCCCCCTGCACTCTTACATGCTCCGTGTAAGATTAGGAGCTCAGGCAGCACACCTTCATTAATATGCATGGTGCACTGCTGTTCTGCTATTAAATGGCCACTTCCGTGCAGGACTAAGCTAGTCCTGCATAGAAGGATAGTAAATCCAGGGGATTGTGTTATGTATTTCTTAACCAGATAAACCCAATAGGCAAATCGGCTTTTGTCATGGGTGACACAGAAGCATTATATGTTTGCTCAAAGTCACAAAGTAGGCAAATAGAGGTGAAAGCATTCAAGCCCTGAACATTGGACTATGGGAAGCAGTTTGGTAACATAAGTGTCAGACAACTGCAAATCATATAATGTGTTAACAGAACAATAAGTATTGCATGGGCATGCATTCTCTGAACAATAAAACCCATTAAATTGTCATGACTAGCATTAATGACTGACAATAATCCTGAGTGATTTACCAGAAAAAGAAGCTACAAGGGGCGAGAAATAAATATGAGACAAAACCAGTGAGTATATGCAAAACTGGTCTCAGATAATAGGCAAAATAATTCACTTAAAAAATTAACAGAACAGCAAGTTTTGTATCAACATGCATTTTCTGAATATCTGAACAAAATGACTATGAAACTCTAGTAAATTGGATTACTGACTGAGTCTATATTTTAAATCTTAGCCATTTTAACCCTCAGGATTTATCAGAAAATGAAGATACAAGTGAAAGACAAGCAGGTAGTGCAGATGGTTATGGTTCTAAACTCTTAGTAAGCTGCTTTCTGTAGTCAGGGGTAAAGGGTTTGATTCTTTCTTCCTTCATTTGCCTACTGTGAGACTTGTGTAAGTCACTTAGCCAGCAGTGCTCCTGGGTTGTCCCTTTTCCTCTTTTAAAATCAACAAGATATATATGACGGTAAATACTCATCTGCAGTTTCTGAACAGTAAAAGCAGTCAGCTTATGGTCAAACAGGGCCTTAGGCAATGTCATTGATCTCACCATCCCAAGCCATAGCAATATCCCCATTATTTTGCTGTCTCTGACCGTTACTGCTGAATCCTGTCAGTCGGACTACTATTTTCTTCTTTCCTGCTGCAGTGTTCACAGAGGTACGTATTTAATTTAATTCTACCATCGAACATTTTACAACAAAAGCACTGACAGACATGTGATGGACAAAATACTCTCACACTGGAAACAGACAACATGAGCAACATTAAACTTATCTTCCTCTGAAACTTGCATTGATGGAAAAGTCATCTGACAATCCATTAAACTATGGCAGATGTGCAGAGATTCATTGCAAAATAGCATATAGTAAAACACTAATTATGGGCTATCTGACGGGTGCAGGAATTCATAAGACAAATGACTAATGAGTATACTGGTTACAAGTGTTTATTTTTATCGGCTTCCCTGGAGCCCTGTGGACTGAAATGACTCAGCAAACTCACAATAAAAAAATGACGGCTGAGGGAATTAAAAGCTGCACTGCAGGAAGCAGCACTTTAACAGCTCAAAGCCTTAACTCATCTGAAGTATGTAACACACTACTGTGGTCCAACACATTGTATTTCACACCCTTATGCTTGCAAAAAAAACAAGTTAAATTAAAACTGCATTCATAATTAATGTTTAAACATTAAACTCATAGACTTCATGATGTGCAGTTTATTCACAGACAAATAAGCATAATGTCAATAGAGAACAAACATGAAAACCAAATATCTTACCCAAAGAACACGGTTCATATGAGGAAGATCCTGTTTACTGCAATTGATTCCTTCCTTTATGCCAAAATTAGTATGGGCTATAGGATGCACACACACACACACACACACACACACACACACACACACACACACACACACACACACACACACACACACACACACACACACACACACACACACACACATAGATGTGACCACTTACAGTTACTTGCCTATGTACATTCATGTTTGCTTAAAATAGAATGTATGAACAAATACATAAATAATGACTGAGAAGTGTATTTTGTTTCAGTATTGTAGGAAACCATGCAGTTTATCTAATTCTACACCCACCATGCTCTCTCAAGCTCTCAGCTTAAGAACCAGAGTCAAACATCCAATAATCAAGAACAGATTTTAAATCTTTCTCTTACATACTTAAAAACTTGCATTAGCAAGCATTTTCTGAATGACACAAAATCTGAATCTCACATGTCTGACATTATTTAGTGGCTGTATTCTCAAACTATTTGCCTAAAGCTACATATTACCCAAGGAGAAGACTGAAATCTTTCTCAGCTTCTTTGTTGAAGAAGTCTAGACAAAAACAAAAATAAATGGGGTTGGGAAAGTCTCCAAAGGGATAACATCTGAGTACTTTTATTTATTTATTTGCTAACTACATAAACCAACTGTGAACCTTTCTGTTTCCATGGGTAACCCATGAGTACTATCTGAGTGACATACTCACAGTTTCACCACAGGCAAATCTTTTGCAACATAAATAGAACATGTTGGAGACAGTTACCAAGGCTTTAGATGAGGGAAAGGAGGTCCACACAGCCTACCTAGACCTCACAAAGGCTTTTGACACCATTCCCCATTCTGGTATTATAGACAAGCTCACCAGCCTGAACATAAACCCCTATGTCACAAGATGGGTTGCCAATTGACTCACGGATAAAACCCACATGGTGAGAGTTGCAGGTTCTAGGTCCAACTCTAAACCGGTTACAAGTGGTGTCCCCCAGGGCTCAGTCCTGGGACCCCTCCTGTTTGGTATATACTTCTCAGAGGTACAGGCAAACACAAGAAGGCTATGACTGACCAAGTTCGCAGATGACTGCAAACTGGGGGCCATAATTGACTCTCCGGCTGATACAGACATCCTCCAGAAGGGTCTCACTGAGACGGATATCTGGTGTCAAAATCATGGCCTCAAGCTAAATGCCAAAAAGTGCATAGTCATAACCTTTGGTAAAAACAAAGTACCTGTAAACTACCACATACATGGTAGTCCCTTAAATACAGAAAATGTAATAAGGGATCTGTGGACCTAAGTAGATAGTAATCTCTCCTTTGATAATCATATTGCCAAGGTGGTTAGAAAACCCTTCTATGTGGCCCACCTAATCACAAAAGGGTTCACATCTAGAACAAAAGAGGTTATTGTTCTCCTCTACTCATCACTCATCAGACCCATCATAGAGTACAACGCCCCATTTGGGAAGTACCTTACAAGACACCTGCAACAGCTGGAAAGACCACAGAAGTACCTCACCAAGAGGATTACTGATGTCAAACAGATACCCTATGCAGCCCGACTGAAGAAACTCTAGTTGTACTCAGTTGCATACTGCTTACTCAAAGGTGATCTCTGCCTGACATACAAGGCCATGTCAAACCCAGAATTGATGGACATGCTCCACCGAAAAAAAAAAAATCTCCGAGAGCCACATGCTCTAGGGATCTAAAGCTCACCACAACGATAAATAGGACTTGCTGGAGGGATAGATTCCTGTCCCAGAGACTCTTCATGCTTTGGAACAGGATTCCAATCTACATTAGGCAGAGCCCCTCACTAACACTCTTCAAGAGAAACCTTGATGAGTGGATGGGAAACAAAATATTTTCCCCAGGGATCACTCCAGTGGCTCTGCTGGACAGAGGCACAGGGAACTAATGGCTCTGCTGGACAGAGGCACAGGGAACTAATCTAAGGGGGCAGCAAAAGCCAGCACATTCTGGCTAGGCTTACAGATGCCCTTGGGCAGATAGCCTAGTACTTACCTATGAACCTATGAACATATATATGCATCACAGAGAATATCACTCCTTTGGAATAATCTTCTTCTCCACATAAAGCAAAGTACTTCTCTTATTCTATTCAAACAGAATCTTGACAAATGCTTTGGTAACTGCAAATTTACCCATTGTTTAGTACCCTTGTGCCTGATTGATAGAGGCAGTATATAAATGTTCAGCTTCTATCTGTGTTATCCTTATTTAAAACATAAGAGTTAAAAACTTCAAGAGAATGTATATCTAGACTTCTAAAGACCCTCACAGATCAATAACCTAGTAACTACTTATAAAACTGTGGTTGTGGGAATATTCAAATCTTGTACTTTTGACTACAAGAAGCAATTTATTAAAAGTTCAGTGCTTTAAGTGTCAGACAACTCTAATTTCCTTACAATGTTAACAGAACTGCAGCAGGTGTTGCAAGGACATGTATTTTCTGAAAATGAGAACTCTAATGACTGATTTACCAAAGATAAGAAACTAAAGGAGGTCTGCCAATTGATGTGAATGATTAAGGCTCCAAGCTCTTAATGAGCTGTCTCAATGGTACAGGGTTTTATTCTTTCTACCTCCAAATGTGTGACTCTGACTAAATCAGTTAATCAGAAACCCCCAACACACTTGACTGTGTAAAGAAATGTAGGAAAAGACATACGTGCTTCCTCCCGGTGACTGATCTAGTGAAGTACATTACTGCTGACTGCTTAAAAATACATCTGGGAGCACTGACATAAATCTGCTTGTATGGAAATGTGCTTAGCCAGCTGATAAATGTTTTCCTGTATTACAAGGGCACTAAGGGGCCACATACTTTCATGGGGGAGCATGTGCCCCTATTTGCCCCCGTCTAGCACTGCCCATGGCTACACCACTTCTTCCTTATCCTTCTAACTGTGCACTAAAGCAACGCATTCCACTTTTTCCCTAACTCTTTGTGATCGAACTCCCACATGTGGATCTCTGGCAACAACACTATCTTTATGCCTACGTTAGTTATGTGGGCTATAAGATCTTTCCTATCTTTGTTAACTACCCCATTTAAATTCTAGAACATAACTTTCAATGCCATCTAGCCTTTAAAAATATACTTCTGCATTTTGGCTCTCATCCATGAGGACCTTAATTTTCTACTTTCCAATTTTAGTATCTACCTGTCCTCATGGATATTTAAATACATTCCCCTTCACTCTTGTCTTTTAAGTCCACTATATACCAACTTAATACAACACACATAGTATCCCCATCCCTTAACTACCTCTATAGCAATTGATAAAATAGAAATAACTTTATTTATGTTCCTGGCTTTACTCAACACTTCCACTACAAAGGGAATAGTTCCCTCTCTAAGTGAGCATTTGTAGTTTGCAACTCATTTAAATACAACATCTCTAATCTATAGTTTCCTCCCATGTAAGCTTACATGAGCTAGGCCTCCAACGTGAATTACCACAATGGCTCTACAGAATTTTCAGTGTCATAAAGTGACCAAGGCTAGAGCCCTTTATAGTGAAAAACACTTCCTGCAGCTCCAGTTCAACCTGTTCTTGCCAATGGGAAACTATAGACATTAACTATATAGCTCTTCAGATGGCTGAGCTGCCTACACCACTCATTTAAAAGCATGGACTTCTTAATCAAGAATCTGCATCCTCCTACCTCCTCTGTTAAAGGCCATTGCAAAAGATGTTTTGATTGACAAGGTTGACATCACTGGGCTGTCAAGTTTTGACTATATTTATATTCTCAGCTGCTGTGATTACCAGCCACCTAGGTTTGAGTCATTAATTGAGGCACTGCACAGAGTACTAATTTACTCCCCCAGAATTTGATAGCTGATTTGACAGCCTTGGCAAAACATTAGCTGACATTTTATGCAAGGCACAAACAAAATTCTTTATCACCATGTTTTACATTGCCATAGCCTGCCAATTACTCTGCAGCAGCCATACTAACTCTTAATTACAATTATGCAGGTGTTAACTGTTAAAGGGCTTTAATTTCAGACAATTCACTCTGCTTATAATGTAGATTATTCTACCCATCATGCTAATGCATACAATTTTATGATTTGCCACATGCTTGTGGCTGACATTAGGGGACCCTCACACCCATTTGGAGAAAAGATAATTAGCAGCTGATAAGTCTGCCACAATGCGGTTCAGGTTGAACTGGAGCATTGATTAAAAATAGGCTGTTAAGGACATTTTGGGAACATAGATATTGATTACCATGTTATTCAAATGGGTGGAGCCCTCCCTGTTAACCTATACTGCATAATTAGCGTTGCCCACGTGCAACGATACTTGCAACCTGTTCTACTACACCTAGTCCCGTATTAGTTGCTCTCTTACATGCGCCTCTCATAATGTTTAAGGCATACTTTACTATTTACCGAACAAATTAACTTAGTTTATTTAGATTTATACCACTGAAAGAAAGGGGCAATTTTAATATCTTAGTCAGTATTCATTTCTCACTTAATGCTACATTGTATCGCACAGTAGTATGTAACAGCTCATTCCTGTGCATTATTGTACCTAGCTTCTAAAGATTAACTAGTGTAATCCCTTGGCATATAACAGCTACTTTCTTTCCAGTAATGTCCTCCGTTCCTGAGTTATGACATGTATTATACCTCTCAATAAATAATAACAATAACTTTTGTTACCTCTCAATAAATCTCAATACATTCTGCCCATGCTTATTGTTGTCAAGGTTTGGCACTAAAGACCTTCTAATTTAATAGTTTTGACAGCCCCTCTGCCTCATAATTTAGCCTCCTGTTTTAAGCTGAGCCTTTCCTCATACTCCTAGCAGTTTTTAGCATTATAAGGCAGTATAATAGCCTGTAAACACTACAAAATATTCCCTTTCTGTGGTATAAAATGCAAAGTATCTATGTCATAGCTGCATATTCCTGAAGTTATAGAAACTTGTCAGCGCTGCTTTGTGTAACTAATTGTTATGTTAACATATGTAACTATTTCTTTCCTTTCTGAGAAAATTGATGACTGTGGAAAGTTAATAATGCTCTGAATACTAATTCTTCCTCCTGTTGCAAACTGATTTATAAAAGTCTGTTAGTACCATAAAGCAATGTAGTTGAAAGTGTTTATATATGTAAACTGTGTCTGTATAACTTTTTCCCTACTCTCTATTGCATCTCTAAGCCTTCTACCTTATCTCTCTATATATATATATATTACTAGTGCTGTGTTCCAGTTGTGTCCCTGCATAATTACCTGCTTTCTCCCTTCTGGAAGCCTCTGAACATTAGGACAACTAAAGAAACCACCTTACATCTCCCAGAAAACTTTGACCTTTGAAAAGGCATTGAATGTGTGTATTGACACTGACTCTTAGAAATTACATGTAAAGAAATTACATCTAAATAAAGTTCCAACTTTGCTAGTTTAGACTAACTACTCAGGCAGGCTAGCCAGCAGCCAACCCCCCCTCCACAGTTTTTAACTTTTTCCTTTCATAATCTTACCCCCTCACATTAACTGACTCTTTTCTCATTCCCTCTTTAGTACCCCATATCCAACTAAGACAATACCATTGCTATACCACGAGTGGCCACCAGGTGGTGCCTCAAGAATTAACTCTCTAAAATAATAGCTTTCTGATCTGTAATTTTCTACCCCATTTCAGTAACCTTTCTAAAATACTAACTTCTGCTCTGTAATTTCCTACACCATTCTGTAAACTTTCTGTAACCAGACCCCCATTCACTCCGCTCTCAGTCTCTTGATACATCTATCAACCACCTTTTCTCCTTTTCCCCAAGGCATCCTGCTATCAGCGACTTCTACTCTAACATCCTGCCTCTCTTCCTTCCTACCTCTGAATATTGTCCACCTTTCTCCCACCATCAGACTTACCTGTTGTTTTCTCTCACTTTACTGATTTTCTTCCTCCACATTCTGCTCTCTTGTCTCTACCCACTCCGTTCGCCCTGTGGGCTCACTCCGCTCCCCTACCCTACCCCCAATTCCCACCCACCCCAGTGATTCTACTTTTATACCTCTAGAAACCACACCCCTACACAATTGGCACCAATTACACAACTCCTAATTACAATATCCCTCCCCCTCTAATACAACATACCCTACAATTACATAACTCTCCTCCACCTCTAACTCATTATAACTTACTATACTTCTCAAACTTAATCTAACTTACTATACTTCCTACTCCAACTCTAACCTCACTTACCAACCATGCATATAACTTTGAATCCTTCTCAAATCCAAATAATAGTCATCCTATTACTTCTAGCTCCTCTTACAATGATCTATATCTTAACCTCCTATGAACAACCCATACACTCTATCCCTACATTTCCATCTTTTCATACCTCTTCACCTATAACACCTTCTCCTGTGTAATTCCAAAACCCCATCTATAAATCCAGCTACTCTCCTGCCAAATTTCACAGACTAGCTCACATTGGATTCTATAACCAGAAAACAAAAAATATTTAGCTACTACTTTTTCATAAATCTTAAACCCAAACAACAAACACTCCATAACACGCATTTGGATGGAGACATTCATTCAAACCCTGGCCCACAGCACACCCAGACCATAGGAAACAAAAACAATGACAAGACTAGACCTATACCACCAACCAAATCTACTAACTCTCTCACCATAGCTCATCTGAATATATGTAGTATTTGTAACAAAATTACACAACTACATGCACTCCTTGATGTCAACCAATTCGATATCTTATGCTTATCAGAAACATGGCTAAAACCCACTATTAAAGATTGTGAAATTACCCCACCAGGATATAATATAATTAGACTCGACCGCTCATCAAAAAAGGGAGGAGGTGTTGCTATTCTTTACAAATCTCAGCTACAAATCAGCACCATAAACCTGAACCTCCCCATAAACAATAATGCAGAACTAATATCGTCTAAACTCCAACTAAACAAAGGTAAAGCTATCTATACTATTTGTATATATCTCCCCCCAGGAAACAACATTAACATTCTTGAGGGCATTCTTAGCTGGCTCACTACTAATGTTCCACAAGAAACAATAATACTAGGTGACCTAAATATTGATTGGAATCCTTGTAACTACTCAAACCCTACCTCCCATATTAACCTACATGGCTTCTCTCAACTCATTTCAGGCCCTACCAGAATTAATAAAAACAATAATAAAAACACCACTTTGGACTGGATACTTACTAATAGTCCCCAACAAACATACACCTCTGGCACCCTACCAGTTGATCTAAGACTTCTAAGTGATCACCTATTAATCTATATTATTAGAAAAAGAACCATAATTACTTTTCCTACCACTTTCCAAACATTACGTTCCAAAAAAAATTAACTCAGAACTCTTTCTAACACAACTACACCAATGTAACTGGACTCCTCTAAAGTCACTACCTCTTAATGATGCAGTACAATACTTTAACTCCACATTCCTAAATATTTTAGATCTGCATGCACTAATACGCAATATTAGAATCAGAATCAAACCTGCCCCCTGGCTAAGCAATAATACTAGACAACAAATCTCTACCAGAAACAAATACTGGGCTAAATGGCGTACTTCCAAGAACCAAGCTGACCATCAAACCTTCAGAGAATGTAGGAACAACACAAAAAAAGCCATACTATTAGACAAAAAGAACTACTACCTTAATCTACAACAAATATCCAATAAGGAACCTAAACAATTTTGGTCATCAATCAATAATCTTCTATCCCCATGCCAATCAATCACACCCAACCCACAGGACTCTCACCCTGATAGCCCTACACAAATAGCTAATGCCTTTAACTCCTTCTTTACAAATTCTATACAAAATCTTGCAAATCACCTATCTCCTGACACCTCAAAACTACATCCTTTTTATGTAAATACACCCCCTCATTTCACTTTCTTCCGATCTCTACGTCATATATTTTATCATTACTACAAAAACTTAAACCTTCTACCCTCTCCGAAGACAAGCTCCCTGCTGAGTTCCTACAAATAGGAGCTAAAGCTATTGTCTATCCCATTTCTATACTGATAAATAGATCCATCAAATAAAGAACTGTCCCTGATATCGGGAAAATATCTCACATCATCCCACTACACAAAGGGGGAAACTCTAATGAATTCTCTAACTATCGTCCCATTGCTTTATTATCCCCTATTGCCAAAATCTTGGAAAAATGTATTCATAAACAACTCCTAAACCATCTTCTCCAAAACAACCTACTAGCTAACTGTCAACATGGCTTCAGACCTTCCCACAGTACCACCACTGCACTGCTCTCATTCACAAACACCATCAACACTAACCGTAACATAAACAGTCTTTCTTATGTACTATTCATTGACTTATCTAAAGCCTTTGACATGGTGAATCACCAAATACTCTTGCACATTCTTAATTCTCTTTCACTTGATCCTAACAGCATAACTTGGTTTAAATATAGGTAACCCAAAAAACACACCATAGGTGTGGCAACCCATAAAACACAGAAGAAGGCAACATCCAAGGACCTGGTGGACTTGAGGGTTCCAGTGCCTCCTTTACCTCCTCATTGACCTGAAGGTTGAAAAAAGGTTTAAGACCTTTTACATTGCCCATCTGATCATTTCAATTCAGATCCATCAAGGTCATTGTTCATTGTTACTCTTCACTTATCAGACCAATGATCGATGAGTACAATGCCCCATTCGGGATGTATATCTCACCCGACACCTTCATTGATTGAAACCCCAAAGTTCATCATCAAAAATAAAAAGGGACCAAAAAACTGCCATATACTGCCAGACTGAAGAAACTCCAACTCTATTCAGAGCCTGGCCATGACCACCCCGAATTGGACATACCAGGCCACCAAAAAATCAAAACCAATCCACACCCACCAGATCCAACAGACTAAAGCAAAGCACGGATATAAATAGGACGGACGTGCTGGAGGGATTTTATCACCCAGAGACTCCCCCATGCTGTGGATAAAATCCGGTCCATGTGGAGGCAGAGCAGCACACGCTGGAGAGCACAAGAAATCTTCTTCTTGGATGTGGGATCATAGGTGGATGCGGGAATCATCATCTCTGTGTCACTGCTGTCCAGCTGCACAACAACAAAACAACAAAACTAATGGGCACATAACATATAACATGGTGGTAACACAAGCCACAACTAGGCTTATTATAAATGCCTTAGGGCAGATAGCCTAGTATAAACCTATGAACCTATGAACCTAAATCTTACCTTGAAAACCGACAACAAGCAGTACTCTGGAAAAACTCATTATCTGAACATCTTCCAATCTCCCTAGGTGTACCACAAGGCTCTATCCTAGGTCCACTTCTTTTTTCCATCTTTATTAATTACCTTCAATCAGCTATCCCTTTTACTACCTGTATTCAATATGCAGATGACTCCACTATAATCTGCACAGCTACATCTCAAACTGAACTTCAGTCTCTTACCCAAAAAGCCTTTAACACAGTAGAACAATGGTTCTCACAATACTGCCTTCTACTCAATCCCAAGTAAACAAAGCTACTGCTCTTTTCGCCAACACGTAAGCAAATCCCCCTAAATTTCTTTATCACTTCTGGCAACAATACTAGTATTTCTCCTGACACCACCACAAAATTACTTGGAATTACAATAAACTTAATTTTGAAAATCACATTAACTCTACTATAAAAACTGTAAACAAAACAATAGGAACCCTATATCGAATCAAACCATTCCTTATCCCAGCTACTAGAATTACCCTAGCCAAAACTCATCTTATCTCTACTTTACTGTATGCATGCCCTATTTATACCAACCTGTCAAAAAAAAAACTTAATAA
The DNA here is from genome assembly GCF_019279795.1 of Protopterus annectens. Lineage (NCBI taxonomy): Eukaryota > Metazoa > Chordata > Ceratodontiformes > Protopteridae > Protopterus > Protopterus annectens. The sequence goes on from NC_056725.1 coordinate 402,587,769, forward strand.
ACTAGTTATATCCTACAACAACATTGCTAGATTTGCTACCGGATCTCCTTTTAGGACCCATCACTGCCTCAATCTAACACAACTTGGCTGGCCAGAACTTCACAATCAGATCAAACTACAGCAACTTGTAATAGCTCACAAAACCCTGTACCAACCCAATAAAACTCCAATACTCATCAGCCTTATTACCCCTTATTATAACCTGCAACATCTACGCTCCTCTAACAAACTTTTGATCAACAGGGCTACAACTAATAACTCTGCAGGAGATAGCTTGTTCTCCAACTCAGTTGGAAAACTATGGAACAAATTACTCTCTGATATCTCATCTCTGACTTCTCTTCCTATTTTCAAGAATAATCTCAAAAAGTATCTCAATAAAAAATGGATATGCACCTGCACTAACCCAGACTAGCCTTGCTCTTCCTTTTCGTGTCTCCCTACCCTCCCCCTCTCCCATCTTTATCCAATAACCCAGGTGAGGTCTCCTAGCCCCTCAACTATACATTAAGATAGTGAACTGACCCACTGACTAGTTATCTCTGAGTGTTTCTCCACTCTTTCATAGGTGTAAATTCTCTCTTTCATAAAGTAACTCTTTTATTTAGCCCTAGGAAGATAATTAAATCCATAAACTCATCATATACTAACTCTGATACCTTTCCTATCTTTCCTTCTCTTCCTTTCTTACTGTATCCTCAGTCTATTCATTATGCTTTCTAATTACATTACTTTGTAAAAAGTACTATGCATTCCCCATGACATAATATGAAGGATCTTATATCTCAATATGAAGATATTTAAATCCATAAACACATCCTATACTAACTCTGATACCTTTCCTATCTTTCCTTCTCTTCCTGTCTTACTTTATCCTCAGTCTAGTCATTATGCTTTCTAATTATGTTACTTTATAAAAAGTACTATGCTTTGCCCATGACATATGTAGGATCTTATATCTCACTTATGTGTAAGACTATTTTGTTATTAATCTGCCAATTTCCTCAAAAAAAAATATTAAAAAAAAAACAAAAAAAAACCTTTTTTTTACTTGACAACTTCTTACTATTTTAGCTGTAATTACTTTTATGATTACTTTTTATTAAACTATGTATTAATACTTGGAGCTTTTCTCCCCGAGCCTCTGCTGAAAATGGACATATATCCAGCTAGACTAGCCCGGTCAACAAATGTAAAATAAAATAAATGAAATAAACATTTTCTTTCCTTTAGTCTTTATAGTCAGTTATTCTTTTTCTTCTGCTATTGCCAGTTGACTCTCTGTTACCTGTAGTAACTCTTTCATCACATGGAAGTATATTTGGATTGATGTCCCTTTTTTCCTTCATTTTTTTTTTGTTTTAGGATTAGTAAAGGCTTTATTGGCAATTGTTGATTTGTTCTAAAGGATCCATCTCTGGGTATCATTTGCACAGATATCCCCTGGCTAGACTGTGATCCATCATCACCCCCAGGCATATCAGATATCCCAATCAAAGTAGTCTTTGGGTCAATAAATGTCCTTGTTTCTGCTGGATGGAACACTTTCAGTATAGCTGAATACAATACCATACACTTCAAGTGTGCTTCATTACATTTCCTTATGGTCAGAAATAATTTAATGCTTTGAGAAATAGTGAAGGAAGAATATATGCTATATAGATATGATTGACTGACTAAGCTTAAGCACTTGCCCTTTTCTTCATAGTAATGAGGTGATCTGCTGCTTCTGCTCAAAAAGTTGAAAATGTTATTATGATTCACCTAGGAATTCTTTTGACAACTGCATAAGGTAGATAAACCCCATGGACTCTGTATAGTTTTGTGTTATCTTGAGCCTTCTCCATCCATTTAGCTAAGCACTCTACACCTGAATTTTTTAAAGTCCAAATGCCTCAGTTTTTTTGGGGATCCTTAAGAAGTAAGATATTTTCTTTGCTTTTACTCAAGGGCCCAGAATGTTGGCAGAGAAAACATTACACTTGTTTGTTAAAAATCCACTCAAGACAAATGTGGTAAAAGTGCATAAAATAAAAATATATACAAAAGATGTACACTCTTACATAGGCTTTCCCTGCAAGTTGCACATTTTAATTATTGTAAGCTTTCCATGTATTTACCCTAGTGACCGGATACCTCAAAGAGTATACAATAATGCTATTTCACATTTATATTAATAATTTCTAAACCATGCTTAGTGCAGATAAAGAGCAGCCCTCAACGATTGCTATAGACTTGAGGTGTAAAATGGAAATGAGTTTATGAAAAGGATACATGTTTATTTGCATCGCATTTACAACAAAATGAATAAAACAATGCAAATATTATTAAGTTCAAATGATATATCAAATGTATGTGGTTAGATATTTTACAGTTCCTGTGATCAATTAATTGCCATAGTTCTTATGCAGCTAATAGCTACCCTGTTTAATATATATGTAAAATTAACATTTATGACCATGTATTTATGTTTAAAATTATATTAAGGAAACTAAACTACTGAGTCACTATACGACTTTGAGGGGGAAAAAGTTAAAAAAGCAACACCCCTAAAGGAGGATGCAGATGTCAGTACAGCCCTTTCTAAGAAATTGTATGGTGGACTGTTCTTATTGTATATAAGCAAAATAAAGAGATGGTGTAATATTAATTAAAATGTATAACAATAAATTTATAATTTTTCAATCTCAATCAACTTTTATGGCTAATAAACTGATTAACTCTGTGGTGTCTTGTTTATTTAATTTATGTTATAATTATGTGCTCCCTTGCAGTTAATTCCTGCAAAACAATCCATTCATCTCTTAGATAGACTTCCTTAATTCCTTTTACCTTCTCTATCTATCCCTAATTCTACTTCACCAGGTCCTCTTCTGCTGTCTACCACATGTGAGCAAACCACCACAACCTGTTATCCCCAGTTCTCTTCTCCTGGTTCTGCTCCAGCTTCAGCTCTCTTGTCTTCTTTTCTTTATTTGTTGCACAGTGTGCATCCCTTGACTCATCTCAGGCAATTTCATCTCCATCACTATACACTTCTTCACCTGCTCAGCCTTCACTCTCCAAGCATCTGTGTCATACAAAGCAGTAATGACTTCACTGTTTTGTACACGTTAATTTACTGCTTCACTGTCATTATTCATTTGCACTCTTACCCTTTACACTTTGGGCCATTTTGTTGCAATACCTCTTTCATAACATACCTATTTCTAACATCAGTCTCCGTATACAAATTTCTCTTCATCATAATCACCTGTCTTTAATGTTTGAAGCTATTAAGCTTCTCTGTTTTGCCCATCTGTCTCAATATTTGCTTTTTCTGATTGTCCCTATTTGCTGCCATGGCCATGAGTCTCCCATGTGCCTTAAGTTTTGCATTTCTGCCCCCTATTATTTGCTGATGTTCATTTTCAGAGTCTGCATCTACTGCCATATCATCTGCATAAAACAGCTGTTTATTAATGTGAACCATCACCAGTATGGACATGATTAGGTTCAAAGAAGAACACTGATGCACACCTATGACTGTGAATATCCTCTGTGAGTCCAGACACAGTTCGTACTTTCGTTTACTGTACTTGACCTTAAGTAATTATTCTAGCATTTCCAGGACTTCAGCTATCACTGGACTGCACAAATCAGATTCACTAGGACTTTCTATATGTCTAGGAAAGACCATTTAAGACTGTTTCCTCATATCTAGCTATTTCTCTACTATCTATCTTCTTGCAAAAATCAGGTCATTTGTATTGAATCCTGATCTGAATCTAATCTACTCATCTTCCATCGTTGTTTTTACTACTTTTCTTATTTATTATTGATCATACAGTCAGACATGTTCAGCAGGGTTATAGGACTTTGATATTCTGTACTGTTTGCAGTTGAGACTATCCATTTTTCATGTATTGTGGTAGTGCAATGCTTATTTCTTCAGTTGTATGGGATACTCTTCTCTCTGCTTTTTAACAAGAACCATTAAGAATGTTTATTTTCCCCTAAAGTACTCAAATCCTTGATAATACTGGTTGTGACTTCATCTGAGGTTATCACTTTCCCTGGCTTCACTTTGTTTAGTTTACTTTATACTGCTCTTATAGTGGGTTCTCCTTCCTCTTTCATCATATGCAGTACATGTGCAGCTTTTGCCATTCAAAAGCATCTTGACTTAAGCACTCCCTCTGTCCTTGGCACCTTCTGGACTGGTGAGCAGATTGTTAATGGTGTCATTTATGAAAGGCACTGCTGAATGTCTTCTTTGTCTTACAGCCTGATAGAGCATCTTTGTACAATCTGCTGAGTCACTTTTTGTGAAGCTGTCAGTGGGACATAGACACTTGATGTCTGCCATTGCCGCTGCTTAGTCTCTTTGTTAGCCAGCCTGTATTCCTTATTAAATCGGTCCATCTTTTCTAGGTCCTACTTCTTCCTGCAGTCTTTCTTTCTTTTGATAGCTTCCCAGACATCTGCATGCACAAGCTTTCTCTATGTACCTTATTTCCACACCTGGCTTGACTCTCTTCTATTGCTTTCATAAGTGCTGTTTTCAGATGCTGCCATTTTTTTCAGTTCCATCTATTTTCTCTTCTTAATGAGGAGCTAGAGCCATGAGTATTTCATTGAAATTCAATGTTTTGCTCTACTCATATTCCTGGTCTTCAGCCTAGGCTCTGTTGATCTTAGAGTTGTCTCAGACCATTGCTTGCTTGTGAATTTGGCCACAAGTGATTTGTGCTGGGGAGCAACTGTTTCATTATAGCAACATTCCAATATCTAATTTGCCTGTGATGCCCATATCTTACTAGAAAAAAGTCCACCTGAGTGGCATGCTGCAGGGGTATAGTTAGGGTAGGATGAGGTGGGCAATGGCACTGGGTACAAAGTGTTGGGTGGGTGAGGCCATCCGTCTATCATCCTCAAGCATAAAACATTTCAGCATTTGCAGTTAACCCTGAGTACTGCAGTGATCTTTATGTGGCTAAACTGTAGCAACTGTTTGCAACATTTGTAACAAGGAGTTTTCTACAGTTTTAAAACAAGAATTTGTTTTAACTAAAACATGTGTGCCATAGCTCTCCATGCAGGCAAGGTATAAAATAAACTGTAGAAACTCTTTGCTACATTTCTACCAAGCAGTTTGCTGCAGTTTAATACAGTAAGTTTTTTTTTTTAACTAAAATATGAGTGTAATAGTGTCCATGCAGTCAAGGTATAAACTGTAACAATGCTTGCTACATTTGTAGCAAGCAGTTTGCTATATTTAAAGAGAGACTTTTTTGTAACTAATACATTAGAGCTGTAGCACTCCGTACAGGCTGGATATAAACTGTTGCAAATGTTTGCTACCTTTGAAGCAAGCTTTGCCTTATAATTAAAAAAAATAAATAAATTATTTTTTTAATGTGCAGAAGGATGATTTGGAGCAGGGCACAGAAATGAAACATGAATGGCTGGGTCAGGAAGGAGTGGGGTCATATAGCAATAACCCACGCCTGGGTGTGGGTAATGTTGGATTTACCCACGGTTGATGTGGTTTGGTCACAAGGGCGAAGCCCGAGTGGCCAAACAAAGCCATCTGTGGGTAAATCCAGCATTACCCACACCCAGAAGTGGGTTATTGCTATTATACAATGACATTATTTAAGAAATAAAATAATTACTTTTATTAAATAATGGCATTGTATGATGCCTCCTTGCTGCCCTTCCGCAGCTGTCTGGTATTCTGCGGCAGTTCTGATGTACTGCGCATGCGCATGCCTATGCAGTACATCAGAGCTGAGGGTGGAAGCAATGGAGAAAGCAAGATCTCCGTTGCTTTTTACAAACTGTTTCGATATGTTAAATGAGTTTAACATAGCGAGACAGCTTTATAAAAAGCAACTGAGAATATCCATTGCTTTTTTAAAGCTGTCTGGCTATGTTAAACCCGCTTAAAATAGCAAGACAGTTTTGAAAAAAGCAACGGAGAAAGCATGATCTCCATTGCTTTTTAAAAACTGTTTCACTATGTTAAATGAGTTTAACATAGCGAGACAGCTTTAAAAAAAGCAACAGAGAATCTCCGTTGCTTTTTTAAAGTTGTCTCGCTATGTTAAACTCGTTTAACATAGCAAGACAGTGTGACGCAACGGAGATCTTGCGTTCTCCGCTGCTGTAAAAAAAGAGTTATAGTAATGGCCCGGACCTTTTTCCATTACTATAACTCTGATTTACAACATGCACGCTGACCAATCAGCGTGCACGTTTTTGAATATTTAATGGGGGGTCATTGTATAATATCATGTATTGCCAGTAGAAGAAACAGTATTTTTTTTTTCTTGCTCTTCAGTGGAAGAGCTGGAGGGGGTATACCTAACTATAATAATCTGACTGGGTTATTACAGGCAGTTTTTTTTTTTTATATTTTAACAACTGAGGGGGGTCAGGTCCTGGCTTGTGGTATCAGCCTAGGTTGCTGATTGAGTCAGCTATGCTTTTGGCATGCTGGCCCTTGTTGTATGTGATTTTGTGACTGTCTAGCTTGGTATACCACATGCTAATCACCATTAAGCAATTTACCAGAAAGAAGAGCCAAATGGCCTGCCTTCAGTATTCTTTTTGTCTCATGTTGAGCAATTCTGAAATCAAGCTCTAACTGTCAGTATGTAAAGGGTTACCTGTTATCAAGACCAGCTCATTTTGCCACACTTTATTGTGGAGATCCAGAAACTGTTGCCTAAATGTTCTACTCTCTTCACCAAACAGCTTTGCTGGGGTGCACAGACTGAAATCCTGATGCCTGTAGCATCTTTACATTTGAGTCTATTTGCATTGAGGCTATTATTCAGACATCCGTGACTATGTTTAGAAGACTCTGTATCACTATGAGCTCACAGTCCTTCTTGTCCCTCATTAGTAGACACTGGATCCTAAGCTAACAAACTTCATTACATTGCACTGCACTGCCATTTCAACTCTTCTCCTAAATACTAAAAATAACCAGTTTCATCTTTATCATCATGTCATCCACTTCCAAGCATATCCCATTAGTCAACATATATTGAATGTAGGAAGACTAAGTTACATTTTGGCAGGTTGCTTAACTTTATGTCTATCTTTTGCTCAAAGAGCAAATCAAGATAACCCGTTCTAAGCAACTGGACATCATTCAGTCAGTCATTTACTGAAGCATGGCTACAGATCTTTATGGCAGCCACATACTGGCCAACAGAAGAGATTAGGCCCCTCTTACCATTAGCATGTTTTCTAGTGTAACTCAGTGTAAGCAGAGTCCTCTACCCACTCAGCAATGATAATCTTATGTATCCTTTTTAACCAATTTTAATATCACCCAGTAGCTAGCACTGACTTGGCATAGAGCCCCTGGTCAATGTTCCCCTAGCTAAGGAATATTGCAAACCACAGTTGATATCTAAATCAGCTGGACTCAAGTGAGTACTTCCCCAGTAGGTACCAGCTAAAGTAGGTATGCTACTCATAGCTCTATTTTTTTTGGGTGGGGGTGCCATTGGCAGACCTCACAAGTTCAAATGAGAGGGATGGATTCAAACCTGTTTTTACTATTGTTGAGGTGACATCTTTTTAGCTATTCACCCACCTTAGCAAACACAGAACATGTTTTGGTGTGTTGGGCAGAACCTTATAGAGACACAGGTAGAGTTTGCAAATACTACATAGTTAGTGACCACTGGTCAGGATCAAAATGTGGACCCTGGATCTAAGAGGCAAACATTTTAACCATTATTTCTGCCAGAAAACAAACCCACAACTCCAGTCATAAATTGTGGGAGTTACCTAACTCAAATTTGGAGAGTGCTGCCACCAGAAAGTTGATCGCATTAATTGCCTAGGTAGAGTGTTACATTAGCAGGTGAGGATTTCTGCTATAAATGTAGGAGAAGAGCAAGTCGCTATTGATTTACCACATAACAATAAAGCTTTTCAAGCTTTCTGAATGGATCTTTATAAAATAGGGGGTAATGTTTAGACTAGTGATTTTTGCATAATAAAAATATGGGGAATTATATCAAAGGCTTTAACAAGATTGATCTAAGCAGCACAGACAGAAAGACCTTTGCTGATGTTGTCTGTTACATTTTGGAAGAAATTAAAAAGATTAACTAGACAGGCGCTACCTTTCATGAAGCCACACTGATTATGGCCAAGGATTAGTAGGTTGATGGTTTCATTTTTTATGAAGCTGACCATGATATGTTTCTTCATTTAATAGATGACACTGCGTGAGACCAATAGTACAACAGGTTCCAGACTTTGTGATGGAGGAACTTATGTATAGTGATACCATGATGGCAATTTTCCACGTCTTGCTTCATTGTCTGTGGACAGACTTAAGTTGAAAAGATTTAGAAAGGGGTGAACAATTTTATTCTTCATTCTAACTAGAAGACACCTTATTATATTTTCTGTGCCAATAGAGCTATTATTTTTGATTGCAAGTAGAGCTTCTAAGATTTGTTCCATAGTGATTTTAGGAGAAAGGGGTGTTTAGTGAGTTATGGAAGGGAACATGGGGCTGAGTGGAAGTGGTGAACTTAAAACTAAATTTGTCAGATAGGACACTGGGGTCAGATTACTCTATTTGACTAGAACTTGTACAATGTAGGCTGTTGGCTACTTTCTAAATATATCCTGCCACAATCTTCCTAATGGTGTTCTCATGTTCTTTCCTGAGATGCCTAAGTACCTTCTTATCATGGGATACTGGAAATTTTCTACATGAAGCAAGTAGTTTCTCCCTTTTATTATAGAGTTTATTTGTTCAGGAGTTACATAATAGGAGTTTATCTTTGAAATTTCTCATTATATTTATGCCAAGTGGGATGATGCTCTCTACACATTGTTTAGATGAGGGTAGAGGTCAGCAGTATATGTAACAGAACTAGTGACTGCATCAGCAGAGTGGAGGAAATTGCTTTAAATTTCATCAGGCCCTCAGAAATTGATATATTTGAGGGAGAAGATGATAGCTTGTTGGTTGGATTTGATTAAAAAGGGAATTAAATTAGTTGGGGGGGGTCCAGAGTTAATATTTGTGTGGATGAGGGCAGGTGCATTGTCACCTCTTTTGGAAACTTGGACTATCTAATGTAGAAGTTTAATATTTATAAAATCAGAAAACTAGTGGGCATATTTATTATTTTTGGCATAAGAATTCCATTTAATATGTTGGTAATTAAAGTAATCCAGGATTTGCTTATTATGATTAATGGTCATACAACTCAGTTTATTAAGGTAGCTGTCATGGCCATCAGCATACTTTATAGGGTGTCTACAGATGGCAATAATATCATGACTGGTTTTATTTAGTGCTATTAAGATATATTGGTGTTCCAAATTAAAAGTAAAACAAATAATTTAAAGTAAGTCAAACTGAAATAAAACAAGATGGGAAGACTAAAAAGACAAGAAACAATACATGTATGCAAATTATTAGCCGAAAAATCAAAATCAGACACAGAGCAGGTTTAGTTTTCAGCTCTGACTGACTAAACCTTGTCTTGTTCTGATTACCTTACAAATACTACCTCTTCATTCCTTGCAAAGTTTAGCTAGATGAGAGTCCAATAATTCAACACAAATGTTTACTAAGTGACCCCTTATCAAGACCTTTCTTTTAAAAAGTTGGTAATAATATTGATAATAATAAAGTAAAACAATAATTTAAGGAAACACATAGCAATAAAGCAAAGTAAAATGCAAGAAACAATGAAAGTATACAAACTATAAGTCAAGAAATCAACAGTTGTCAAAGAGCAGTTTTAGCTGGAAAGCATCGCAGATTCATCCTTGTCTTGTTCCACTTACCATATATAAGAATGATAATTTTCAGATGCTCTGAAAATTCATTTAGAGTTAACCAATTTTAGTCACAGTACTGCACAAATGTTTGCTAACTAGTGCTAACAAAGAATTTTCTTGAAAATCTTCAGAAAAAAGCAGAATATAGTGACTAACTCAAAGGAAAACAAGTTGCAAAAAAAAGAGCATAAACAACAACAAAATAATGAAAGTTTGCAGAGTGCAAGCCAAGAAATCAAAACAAGTCATCAGACAGCTTTAGCTTTATCCTGCTTTGCTTACCTCAACTCAGTACTGGTGTAACCAGTCAGGAGGAGAAGGAAACCGCACTCAGTACAATTCCAATCTCACATAGACCTACCGCGACAGCAAACCAAACACATAAACACAAAAAACATAGTCGGAGGCTCTAAATAAAAATCTTCCTAAGCAGCAAAGACCTCCAAAGCAGGCACCCAAGCAACCACTACCCCAAAACAAAACACGTGCAACACATAGCTCACAAAGCCAGTGTGCCAAACAGTCACAGCCCTTAAGGCTATACAACACACCTGATAGACTTGTAATAGGTGACTCTATCATCAGGCACACTGACGTCCCGCTCACCAGGCTGAACAAGGAGAAGGTCATGGTGAGCTGCCTGTCGGGAGCTAGGATCCGCCACATAACACAAGCACTCAGGTCACTCCAATGCAAGTACAAATATGACTCAGTCATTGTCCATGCTGATGTGAATGACCTGAGATGTACCTCCCTGGACTACATGAAAAGAGACATAGAGGAGCTCTCTGAGCATGTGGCCCAGGCCGGTATGACCCTGACCTCAAGTAGCATCTTACCCTCACCAAGAATGATGCCACAATATGAAGACAAGATGATCAATTTCAACAATTGGCTTAAGTATTGGTGTCTTTCAAAGGGGATCCAATGCCTGTCAGCTTGGGATGACATGCTCGACAAGCCACGATGCTTCGCTAGGGATGGCTTGCACCTGCCACCCATGGGCTTTCGGATATTGGCAAAGGCTCTTGCTACCCCCATAGTGCCTTTTTTAGGCAAGGCTCAAAAGACAAACCCACCTCCATAGGTATCACAAGGGATAAGAAACTAAGAGTAATGCTACTCAACGCCAGAAGTCTAAACCTCAAGATGCACGCACTCGAAACTCTCCTTAGCATGCTCCCCACAAGAGGGGAAAACATACTGGACCTGATCATTACCAACATGGGGACTCTATGCTCCAGACCAGAAGTGTATCCCTCACTGGTAAGATCAGACCATAAACTAATCTCACTGGATATTCACATCCCGACACCACCCCCTGCCCAGAAAACCACAGTGAAAAACTTCTCTAAAGCAAATTTCACACTCCTCAAAACTGAGGTGAAATCCTTCAAAGCCTCCGGGCCTGTGGAAAATACGGCCCAGACCGCAGAATCCTTTATAAATGCATTCTATGAACACCTTCAGGAATGCATGGATCATGCGATCCCAAATAAAACCAAGACCCAATCCTCCAAAGGCAGATGTCCTGTCTGGTGGACCCCAGCCATAAACAAACTATACAATAGAAGGAGGAAGCTACTAAATGATAGAGCAAAATTCCAAAAAGGGAAGGCATCTCTGATCAGTATTAGCAAAAAACTACGGGCACTCATGAAATCGTCTAAGGCCAGCTTTGAGAGAAAAATTGCACAGGACACTAAGGATAATCACAAGGCTTTCTTTAGTTATGTTAGGAACCTGGGTGGGAATTCCCAGATATGCTCAGAATTAGTCCAAAATGACAAAAAATACACCTAACCCACAGACATTGCCAACATCCTAGCTGACAGGTTCAGTGCAAACTTCTCCCCCCCCTCCCCACCAAAAGGGCAAATATCTATCCCAGCAGAGTGCTGCCCCCTGACATCTCAGATGCTCAGGTAAGAGCTCCCTCTCCAAAGCAAAAAACACAGCATCAATGGGACCAGATGGTGTCCCGGGCTGCATCCTACATGAACTCCAAGAAGAGCTAAACCCAAACATAAAACTACTGTTCAATCTCAGCCTTACTACAGGATATGTACCCAAAGACTGGCGTGCAGCAACTGTGGTCCATCTCCACAAAGGTGGTGCCTCAACAGATCCTGGAAACTATCGCCCCATAAGCCTGACTAGCTTGGTCTGCAAAGCTATGGAAAGGATCATCATGGACCTCATAAATAAAGATATTGGGGACCTACAGACACTGAATCCTACCCAGTTTGGCTTTGTTAAGGGCAGATCCTGCCTCTTAAACCTGGTTGATTTCTTTGAAACAGTCACCAAGACCATTGACGAGGGGAAGGTGGTCCACACAGCCTACCTGGACCTCGCAAAAGCCTTCGATACAATACCCCATTCGGGCATTATAGATTAGCTCACCAGCTTAAATATAAACCCCTATGTCACTAGATGGGTTGCAAACTGGCTCAAAGACAGAACCCACATGGTTAGAATTTCTGGAGCCATGTCAGACTCCAAACCAGTTACAAGTGGTGTCCTACAAGGCTCAGTCCTGGGACCTCTCTTGTTCGGTATATATTTCTCGGAGGTACAGGCCAACACGGAAGGACTGTGGCTGACCAAGTTCACAGATGACTGCAAACTGGGAGCCATAATAGACTCTCCAGCCGACACAAGCATCCTCCAAAAGGGCCTCATAGAAACAGACAACTGGTGCCAGAGCCATGGCCTCAAGCTAAACGCCAAAAAGTGTATAGTCATCCCCTTTGGCAAAAACAAAGTGATCACAAATTACCACATAGGTGGTAATCCATTACGTACAGAAGAAGTAATTAGGGACCTGGGGACCCAAGTTGATAGCAATCTCTCATTTGACAACCATGTGGCCAAAGTGGTTAGAAAAACATTTTATATAGCCCACCTAATCATGAAGGGATTCACATCTAGATCAGGGGAGGTCATCGTGCCTCTTTACTCATCCCTCATCAGGCCCATAATTGTGTACAATGCCCCTTTTTGGATGTACCTTACCAGGCACCTGCAGCAACTGGAAAGACCCCAAAAGTACCTCACCAAGAGGATCAAAGGGCTCTAACAGATGCCATATGCTGCCCGGTTAAAGAAACTCCAGCTCTACTCAGTGGCATACCACCTGTTCAGAGGTGATCTGTGTCTGATGTATAAAGCCATGTCCAACCCAGAATTAATGGACATGCTGCACCGCAGAAAATCCAAATCCCATCGAGCTACACGCTTGAGAGACTTGAACCTCAGCACTGAAATAAATAGGACATGCTGGAGGGACAAATTCATAACCCAGAGGCTCCCTTCACTCTGGAATAAAATCCCAGACCAGGTTAGGCAGAGTCCCTCATTGACTCTCTTCAAGAGGAATCTTGATGAGTGGTTGGGAGATCGTAGGTTTACCCCGGGTATCACTTCTGTGTCACTGTTAGACAGAGGCACAGCATACTAACTTCTAAAAAGGGCATAGCAAAATTAATTTAAAATGGGTGGCAAAAGCCAAACACATTCTGGCTAGGCTTATAAATGCCCTAGGGCAGATAGCCTAGTATAAACCTATGAACCTATGAACCTAAATAACTACTTCTCAACTTCTCCCATAATTTGGCTACATGTAATCATTTGGCAGGCAAGAATGCAAAACAAATACTTGCTAACTGTCCCTAACCAAGGCAATACAAATGTTTGCTAACTGTCCCTAACCAATGTATTTATTTAAAAAATCCAAAATAAAAAAATTACATGTAAAACAGCAAATTTAAAATTAAATCAAATTTAAGCAAAACAATAGCAAATAGCAAAAATCAATGACTGTCCCCCAGATTTACGAAGCCCTTTATAGCATGCAGGATTAGTTTAAGAGCTATTTTCGGAAATATGGCTGATGTGCAATCCAGGAACGAGCTCCCGGGACGTGCATGTGAGCTCTTCAGCTAATCCTGCATGGACCAAGCTCCTGTATGCAAATTACCCTCATTTGCAGGTGAAAACTATGCAAATGAGGGTAATATGCAATCCAGGAAGCTAGCAGCAGTCCGTGCAGGACGAGTGCAGTGTGCAGAAATGTACTCAGTTAGTAACCGAGTACAGTTCAGCAATCTACAAAACGGAGCTATGACAGCTCCAAATAAAGGTTGCATATCATTGAGGAAGCATGCCAATGTCCAAGTAGAAGGCATTGCAAAATGTAAAAGAAGAAAAATAAACAACTTTTAATTTTATCTTCGCCGCTCTCGCCTGGTTAAGCATAGGGCAGCGACGTGTAAACGGGATCGGGGGAAATTAATAAAATAAACCTAAAATAAGCATTGTAACTAAAATCAGTTTTCTGCCATGCAAGTCAATGGCAGTCAGAAGACAACCTGGCCAGTGCGTAATGGTTGCTAAGGGGGGAGGCTCAGTGTGGGACATGTAACTATGCATTAGCAGACAATCCTATGCAAATGAAGGAAGGGTTAGTGAATCACAGGTTTTCTCAGGGTGTGAGGCAGGTCCCAAAAGTGTAAGAGTATAAATAGCTGGGTGCAAGACTAGGATATAGGTGACATCTTGGTTGTGTGTGTCAGGCATATTGTAGGTGGATTGGAGACCTGTGGCTTGGGATTGCTCCTAGCATAGCACAGCTAAGCTAGGGGTGTGTCTAAACCTGCCTAGCACTCTTTACAAAGTGTAAGCGGGTGCGCGCGCCGTGCACCAGGTTGTACAGAAAGAAAAAGGAAGTTAAACCAGGAAAAAGCAGCTCTGTGCACATTTGAGCACTCCATTTGCATGGCGCGCACGCAGGCCTAAACAGGGAGGCAATGGAAAGGGAAAACAGCAGTAGGAAGGTAATCAAAGAGACCTAGTTGAACTGCCAGGTGAAATGTATCTGAATCAGCTAATCACACAGGAGCAGACCAGCCCAGCCCAGAACACCACTATAAACCAAGCAAACACCTACCCCCCCTGGTTTCTCCACACTCTACACAACCAGTGTATACAAGCGGGGAAATTTTAAAAGCAAACCTACAAAATGAGAAGGGCTGCAGCAGGCAACATAGAACAACATGTGCAAGAGGCTGAGGGTGATTGTCCATGCTGCTGAACAACCCACAGTGAGGAGACAGAGAAGAGTGTACAGACCCAGAGTAACCAACCAGGAAATACATGAGCTGGAGATAGTGGGTGGACAGAGACCTCCTACTGCAAATTGTTGAGCTGTGCAGGTCACACCTGACACATCACACTGACCAAAGAGGAACCCATCCCAGTGGATACCAAGGTAAGTGCAGGCCTAGTTATACTTGCCACAGGTACCTCCCAAATTACAACTGGGGATAACATGGGCATCTCACAGGCATCAGCATCCAGAGTATTCCACAAGTTCCTTGATGCCATGTCAGCACATGCCAGTGAGCACGTATATTTCCTCAACACACGTGAGGTGTTGACCCGCAATATGCGTCTCTTCCACCAAATAGCTAACTACCCTGGGGTAGTGGGTGCTAAAGACTTCATGCACTTACGCATCAAAGTACCACCTGGTGAGTAGGGTAGGGCCTACATTAACTGCAGGGACATCCCCTCCATCAACTTCCAGGTCATATGTGATGCCCAGGGCATTATACTGAATGTGTGTGCTGGCTGCCCTGGAAGCTAAGAGGATTCACACATATGGCAACTGACACAGCTGTACCAAAGATTTGCCGATGTGGACATCCCCTACGGTCACCTAGTGGGGCATGTTGTTTACCCCCTGGAGCTGTGGCTGATGACACCCATCAGAAATGCACACACACCTGAACAATAATGCCATAATGATGCACACACACAGGACAGACATATAATAGAGCATGTGATTGGGATGCTCCGGTCATGGTTCCGGTGTCTGGACACATCCGGTGGAGCCCTGCTGTATTCACCAGATACATGTACCCAAATAGTAATGGTATGTGCTATGCTACACAATATGATCCTGCGGAAACAGCTGCAGCAGAAACAGCATGAGGCAGGGCCACACAGCCCCCCACCAATGCCAAGGCCTGCACAGGCACAGAGTGACTCGGAGGAGGAACAACCTGAGCCTGCTCCAGTAGGCAAACGGAGGCTTGCCCAGTATGCCCTGGCCTTGGCAAAGAGGCAACACATAGCACATGCACTGACTCAGTAGGGACCCAGGGAATGACACCTCTCTCTGACTCACACATACAGTAAAAGGGATGCCAAACATGACACTACCTGTGCTCAACCATGTATAGGGTGTGTACTATGTGCATCCAACATAGGCAGCTCTCCAGCACCATCCACAAGTCTGGCACACCCTCAAGGTAAGTCAATCAAGCAACCAATTGTCAAATGGAGTATAATGTGTTTTTACCTGTAACTATGGTATGGATGTGAACATGCAAGGGAATTGGGTGGTCGGATGTCAAGGCAGCAGAGAGTAGACATCCATAGCGGCAGCATGAGATCTGTAACACATACTGGAGTCACCACAGTAGCCAGTACTACACAGGGTGACAAAACCCACTGCAGTAAATGGCATGAGCAACAGGGGTGTCCATAAGAGCTACACATACCAGTCAGAAAGGATCACATACCCAACAATAGTCTCAGCCAGCAGGACAGGTGAAGACAAATACAAACAAATGCTGTACTATGGCCTCCGAATGTGCCCTATGGTTAACCCCCCTCCCAGGCCTACACAGACAGACCACAGCAGGCCAGGCAGTTGGATGTAAGTTGTGAGGGCTAGGAAGTCAGACACTAATATGTAGGTAAACAAAGCTAGGATCTGTACTACACTGGTAAGCCCTAGCCAGCAGAATAGGTAAGACTACAGACTGAAATGGAGTACCTGACTTACCAGTACAGTCCTATCAAATGTGTACAAGTGTCAGATGCTGCCCCCCATCCAACGTACACATAGAGTAACAGTCAGGTGTGCCATCCACTCCTGTGTAGAGCCGTAGAAACAGTCAGGTGCCCCCCCGCTATGCAGAAATGTAGCAACCGTCAATGGCAAATGAATGAGGGATACCCTGCAGACACAGAGTGCTACCTGTTGGTGTACAACAAAAGGTCAGCACCGCAGTACAAACAACCTGGACATGGTCCACACATGCAACACAGATGGTCATACTGGGCATGCTCACACACTTAGAGGAATGAAAGCAATGTCAGTCAACAACATACTGAGAGGTCATACTGGGCATGCTCACACACTTAAGTACATGGAGGTCATGTCTGCAAATACCAGTGGACCAGACATATCTGGAAGTTGCAGTTGTCAGTGTGAACACATGTCAGTATGCACCACTCCTGCCTTGCACACACAGTGGATAGGAATGCAGACAAATATGTAAGGACAACACACTATAATAGGCCACAGGCACATGGGCATATATGTGTGGAAGATGGTGACTGTGACAAGGAGCCATGCGGGCCTGTCCTAACTGGCACACAGGCTAAGGGCCCCCAACACGTGAGGTGCGGATGTAACCCACTACGGATACTAGCCACCAGTACCTGTCAGCATGACAGACTATGTGGTACATGCCAGCTGTGCAACAAAACTGTACAAGGAAGCAACCATCTAGTAGCTGTATACATGCACCTTTGAGATATGACCCGTGTGTGCCCGCATGTGGAATGTCAACCCCTACATGAATGGGGTATGGTCCGTGCACACACTGCCCTCCCTATAGCATTATTATGACTAGCCTGCTGAGGTCATCTAATGTGAATTACACCTTTGGGAGAGCTATAGCTCAGTAAAATGCGTGGCACGTCCCATAAATGCATACTGCTGTAGTGACAGAGTAGTTAGGTAGTAGTACTAACCCCAGACCTGTCAACTGTGTGAGTGTGTGTTTGTGTATGTGCCTGTCTGCCTCTGACTGTATAGAGTGAAATGCTTTTTCAGCTACTCACACTCCACGCAATACATATATTCAACTTTGGCAAGGCTGCTGATGTCACTCACCTAGAAGTACACCTCTGGGAACATGATAGCCCTGTAATCACCATGGCGTGTCCTGTAACTGCTCACTGCTGTAGTGTGATAAACTAGTTAGGTAGGTGTTCAATCCCCAGCCCTGGCAACTGTGTGTGTGTGTGTGTGAGTCTGAGTGTGTGTCTGACTGGGTAGAGAGCAATGGTTTTTAGGCTACTCACACTCCATACAATACAAATACAGTACTTTGCCAAGGCTGCTGATGTCACTCATCTAGAAGTACACCTCTGGGAAATTGATAGCCCAGTAATTGCCATGGCACGTCCTGTAACTCTGTACTGCCGTAGTGTGATAAACTAGTTAGGTAGGTGTCCGAACCCCAGCCCTGGTAACTGTGTGTGTGTGTATCTGACTTGGTAGAGAGCAATGCTTTTTAGGCTACTCACACTCCATACAATACAAATACACTACTTTGCCAAGGCTGCTGATGTCACTCATCTAGAAGTACATCTCTGGGAAATTGATAGCCCAGTAATCGCTATGGTGTGTTCTGTAACTGCATACTGCTGTAGTGTGATAAACTAGTTAGGTAGGTGATCAAACCCCAGCCCTGGCAATTGTGTGTGAGTCTGTGTGTGTGTGTGTGTGTGTGTGTGTCTGGCTGGATAGAGAGCAATGCTTTTTAGGCTACTCACACTCCATAAAATACAAATACACTGCTTTGCCAAGGCTGCTGATGTCACTCATCTAGAAGTACACATCTGGGAAATTGATAGCCCAGTAATCGCCGTAGCGCATTCTGTAACTGTGTACTGCTTTAGTGTGATTTAGAATAGTGGTAGTGTTCCATCTCCATCCATGCCAGTTCCAGATGTGATGTGTGTGTCTCAGGGTTTGTGTATGGAGCAATGCATTATAGGCTACTCGTTTGCAGTACATTACAAATGCCCTACTTTGGTCATCCTGCTGATGTCATTACTTGTGAAATACACTTTTGGGGAAGATGATTTTCAGTAATGTCCATGGCGTGTAATATAACTGCATAGTGATGTAGTGTAGTAAACCAGCTAGGTAGAGGTTCTACTCCCAGACATGACAGGTGTGTGTGTGTGTTTGTAACTCATATCCTGTGTAGAAGTGATTGTGAGTCTGTGGGCAATGGGGAGGGTTTTGCTAATTTCATTTATGGTGGACCTATTATATGTCACAATGTCAACCATACAGGGATAACAGATGTAAATGGCTGAGAGGCTGGGGTGCAAAGCCATACCCTACATGTGACATCAAGGCCTGCCAATCACAGTTAGCAACCCTACTGTGCCTTCACACGGAACTCACAATGGACATTCCATGCCTGACAACATGGCCTGTATGGCCAGATGACACTGACATCAGGAAATGCTGTTAGCATGCTATCAATGTAGGTGCAGGGTAAATCTGCTGACCAGAACCACTCCCAGCCACATGTGGGCAAGACTGGCACATCTGACGATACGTTGTGTTCACAGTATGGGCCAGACACCCCAGGTACAGTTCCACATGTCACTGTACATGCATGTGGGAGGTGTGCACATCCTAGACACCATCCAAGTCATGGACTAGGGAACACATACATGGCAAGTGA
This sequence comes from Protopterus annectens, assembly GCF_019279795.1. Taxonomy (NCBI): domain Eukaryota; kingdom Metazoa; phylum Chordata; order Ceratodontiformes; family Protopteridae; genus Protopterus; species Protopterus annectens. Next base: position 402,607,154 of record NC_056725.1, read on the forward strand.
TGCACAGCATTGGCCACACACAATGGTCATCCAGGTGCCTGGAAGACAGATGCAATACCCACCTGTGCGAGCAAATGTAGAAGCTAAATGCCTGTGCCACAATGCAGACCATTGTCATGTGGGCTGATGCCAAGATATACTGATCGCCTACCCTTGTATAGCCTGCTGGCACTGTTGGTCACCACACACCTGTGCAGGCATGCACCCATGCATATACAAACTGGACCCCGTGTGTTCATGTGTGTTGTATGGTGCATATGTCCACATCCACATGCACTACTCCCCCCAGGGCACAGTGAAGCATGCCACCTTATGTCAGACACCCCCTCATACTCACTGCCCATATGACCTCCGTATCACTCATGTGGTGCATGTGTTCCCTGCACATTGATGTGTTGTGGCAATCCCACTAGTGATGGGTTGCACTCCTGACTCTGCCAAGTGTGTTAATGTGTGTGCGTCCCTGTGTGAGTGTGTCTGTCCTGATGCTGGCACCTGTTCATGCAGACAGGCATGTGTACATCACCTACTGTATATCTACCATATCCCTGTTGCAGATGTCACTCACCATCACATATATGTTCTGAGTGCTTCCCAAAAAGATAACCCATGTGGCACATCCATTAACAGCATCGGACTGTGATAGCACTACATAGCTGTCGGGTGTTTGATACCCTGCGCTGGTAGGTGTGTGACACAAACCTGTATCGGTTTTACACTCCCACCCCTCCATGACATGTATTCACCTCTGTCTGCCTTCCCCACTCCCTCTCTGGTGGATGTGGAGGCCCACACCTGCATTGCTTCGGCAGCAGCATGTGTATTTAACGTGATGCTCATGATCAGCTAATGGCCTCTGCATGTATTGCAGGCCTTCCCTAGCTGATTGCATGTGGAGCAGCTGTGGTAACATTCCCTTAGCCAATTGCATGGAAATGCACTCCACTACCTAGGAACATCCTGGTGGTGTTGCCCCTTGTCTGTCCCTGTGAGCAGGAGCTAGAACTGTCATTTGGCAAACAGCATTTCAGATGGGTTGGGGATTTACCGCTAACAACATACACTATGGGAAGAGGGCAGCAAAAAGGAGGGGGATGTGCCTGACCTGACTGAGAACTGTAAGTGCTGCTATACTGCATGTGGAGTAATGTTGGATTAAATGTGTTTGTCTGGATATGCCTGCCGTACATGTCGCAATACCTGCCATGTCAGTTCCATGTGTATCAGGAATCCCCATCTGCAGGTTCATCTGCAGACTGGGCAGTGTTGTGTTAGCCATGATGCATCTATCTATGGAATGCAGAAGGTACTGTGAGGATTGCAGTCTGTTGATGGTGAAGGTCATGACAGTTACTGACTACACATCCCTCATTGGACATATGTTGCAACAAACCCCGTTACAATGGTAGATTAATGAGGGTATCACAGCAACATGTCTATACTGGCCCCGTGTATGTGCTGTGAGCCACACCTCTGTCAACCTTTGTACATATGTCATGCATGAAGTGGTGCATATGTGCTGTACACCGTAAATAGTGTCAACATATGTAATAACATGCCAGTGATATATCAGAGTGCTACACATGTCATGTACAGTAGGGGTTACACTTAATGCCATACTCTGGTAATCCTGTGGATGTTTGTGCAGTACCGATGGCTGTGTAGTGATGGTGAATGTCGGCAGTGTGTGTATTGTTAATATGTACTGTGGCCTGTGTACAGACTGTTGTAGATGTCATTGTTCTAGCTCCCCTTCTATCTGTTGTTACATGCTGCCCCACTGTATAGTACTGTATTACCTTACATGTGTAGGGCCATACACACACGTCCCATACCACAGACAGCCATCAGACCGGACTGTGTAGCAGCCCAGTATATGCAGGGTCATGCTGTGAGTGGCACATATGAGGATGGTGTTGGACAGATAGTCTATATACTGTACTAGTATGCTAGCGTACCATATGTGGCTGTGGCTGTGTTCACATTGGTTGTGGTTATGCACTGTCACACAGGTTAGCCTACCCTGTAAGGTGACATGGCTGTCAAGCCTGCTATATATGCAGGTACTGTACCATGATAACCTTAGGATGTCTGTCAGTAGCCAATGGCACATGTTATGAGCAGATAGCACCTTCCACACATACCGTGTTTGTGACAACAATCCCAATACCAGTAGCAAATGTCTACTAATATACCAGTTATGCATACCAGACATCCCCCTGCACTACTACATTGGGACTATAGGGGCTGGGGTAGGACTACACTCCATGTCCAGGACATATGGTGGGATGATATGGACATGCACGTATCCAGACAGCCATATGTATATATATATATATATATATATATATATATATATATATATAGATATATATATATATATATATATATATACATGAGTACACATGTGTAGTACATCCAATTACCACTGTCATGGCAACCATCTACTATGAATCCCTACATCATGTGGGCATATTCCCTGTACCTTCCCTGTGTGATGGATATCCTTCTTGTGTGTGGGCATCACTTTTACAGACAGCAGGTAGCAATACCTCTTACAGGAGAACCTGCACACTCAGGGCAGCCACATATACGCAGGAGGATCAGGACATACAGACAGACTGTGAGTAGAGTGGTGTAATGCTTTGCATAGCACTGGTGTTACAGGGTGTGTGTGTGTGTGTGTGTGTGTGTGTGTGTGTGTGTGTGTGTGTGTGTGTGTGTGTGTGTGTGTGTGTGTGTGTGTGTGTGTGTGTGTGTGTGTGTGTGTGTGTACATACTAGTTTACCTTCGACTACAGTCTGTCTGCATAGCTCACTACTGTGGGCCATCCTCTAGCTGGACAGAGGTGTGCCTATCATGTGTTGTCTGTCCACCACACAGGTCCTGTGTCAGATATTACACTGGCAATGTGTGTGTTGCATGCTAGCAGTACATGGTTCTATCCATTTGTGTACCCGATGTTGTATTCCTGCATTAGGGTATGTTGCAACACATCCTGTAACACCAGCATGTTCCAGGGTGTGTTACTGCAATATTGCAGGTATGGCCCTGCATTCCTGCCTTTGTCCTCCACATATATGGCAGCCTTTGTCCTGCAATGATACGGGTATGGTTTATTAGGTAATGGCCTATCATTCACCACTGCTAGCATTCCTACTATCATCACAGTCATAGCGTGGACACCCACAACATTTGTTGGCCAGGGACCATACATGTGACAGATACATTGACATTACCACAAGTAATGAATGTCCCCCTAGGCCTTGACTGCAGGGTGTAATTGGGGGCTGCTGAACTACATCTGATATTGCTGACTGTTATGTATCGTGCAGGCAAATCCATTGTCAATTGTTGTACGAACTGAAGGGCTTAGCCTGGACACCATAGTATGATATATATCCACACTGTTTGCATCGACTGTTATGTGTGGGCCTTGCATCCATCACTGGTTATATACATCAACATCCATGTGCTGTCAGTAATGGCATACATTATTGTATGGTACACAAATAAAGGTTGTCTGTGTTTACATACCTGTGTGTTGTGCCATGTCCTTTGAATTGTGAGTGGGTATATGTGCAATGTAAGTATCCCCTTTGTGGGGCTGGTTGCCACACCACATGTCACAGGTACCAGTTACAGGGCTTGTGGCTGGCAATATACATTTCATCCAGTACATCCACACTACTGCTACACATGTATGGCTACTAATACCCTTTGTCTGTGTATATGTGTATGTAACCATATATCTCATATGCTACGTGTTACAAGATCATTGATTGAACCCCCACCCCCATTGGCACGGCCTGTGAACATATGTAATTCTTAAATGGTGTATTATATATATATATATATATATATATATATATATATATATATATATATATATATATGCTGCATATTACTATTTAACAAACTGTTTTGTAGTCCTGAGGAGCTTTTCTCCCTGGTTTTCTGCTGTAAATGAGCCAGTAGCTCAGCCAGACTTACCTAGTTAACAGATGTGATTTAAATACATAATTCAATTAATATCCTAGCTATATATATATATGTGTATGTTTATACACATATACACATATATATTTCTACATATCTATATACATATATATGTATATATCTGTATTTGTATGCATACATATATATATATATATATATATATATATATATATATATATATATATTGCTACATATAATAGATATATATATATATATATATATATATATATATATATATATATGTCTAACGACATATAGATGTATGGGTGTCTGCATATGTATATATCTATATGTGGGTGTTTAATTATATTCTGTCTCTGTATGTACACATTTGTACTACAAAGAGGGGGAGGTTTCACTCCATGTAGGTATGGTTATATACACACACACCTCTACAGTTGCACATCTACATCTGGTTATTCCATTCTTTGCCATGTACAATAAACTGTGCTGCAATGGGACTCATAGTGGGAGTGGCTGTCCATTGGGTGGTGGCCCTGCCCAGTGCACACTATTGCTTACATCCCTGGGGCAGTCCACATAGACCCACTCCAGCCAACACCTGCTCAGCTAGGCTCATAATTTCATACCCATAGTTCCCAATCCGCACATCCTCTTCGGCACTCTTGCTTACTCCGGGTGCAGGTCGGGCTTGGCCACACCTGTACACTGTACCCACTCCCTACTTCTCAGGACCCATCACGTATGTTGTCCGCCCCATGGATCATCAAGCTTCCACTACCTTGTAAATTGGGAACATGCGTGACCTGCCATTCAATATTGGTGTAATGGCAGGAAACCCAAATATGTTTATCTTTTTTGGGTGTCCCACAAGGGACATACATGTCTTTGTTTCAAGATAGGACTTGATGGGTCTCTCCCACTGGTAGTATCCTGCCTATAGTCCGGGAAGCAGTGGTGTGTTTACTTTTATTGTGTGTCTGTATGTTTCACTGGTCTAGCTGGGGGGGAAGGTTAATGCTATGTGTTACACATTTGTTGAGTGGACCCCTCACCCCCATTTGCACGGCCTGTGAACATATGTAATTCATAACTGCTGTATCATATCCTAGCTATATACATGTGTATATTTCCACACGTATATATATATATATATATATATATATATATATATATATATATATATATATATATATATATATATCTACATTACTATATACAGATATATCTGTATATGTATGCATACATGTATATATTTATATATAGCTGTCTATATATAAATCTAATGACATATGGATGTATGGATGCCTGCATATGTATATATCTATATGTGGGTATGTATATGTATTCTGTCTCTGTATGTATACATTTGTACTACAGAGAGGGAGAGGTATATCTCCATGTAGCTATGGGTAGATATACACACACATACCTCTACATATATACATCCACATCTGGTTATTCTGTTCTTTGCCATGTAGATTAGACTTTGCTGTAGTGGGACTCGTAGCAGGCATGGCTGCTCATTGGGCGATGCCTCTGCCCAATGAACACTTTTGCTTACATCCCTGGGGCTGTCTGTATAGACCCACTTCAGCCAACACCTGTACACCTAGACCCATAACTAGCCAACCATACTTCCCCCACCTGCACCTCCTCTACAGCACCCATCCTTACTCTAAGTGCAGGTCAGGTCTGAACACACTAGTACACATTGCCCACTCTCCACTTCACGGGACCCATGTCGTACATTGTCTCAACCCATGGGTCATCAGGCTTTCCCACCCTTGTATTCCGGGTATGTACACACCCCGGCCAGAATGGTTGTCGCAACAGCTTCCTTCCATAATATGTACATTTTTGGGCATCGCGCAAGGGACGCTCCTGTATGTGTTCCAAGATTAGATTTCACGGGTCCACTGTGTACCTCCCCTGGTTGCATCCTGCCTCTGGTCTGGGAAGCAGTGGACTATTTACATTGTTTTTGGGTTTTTGTGTATGTTTCCTCTGTCTGGCTGGGGGGGAAGGTCATGCTACGTGTTAGATGATTCTTGCTTGGGTCCTTCACCTCCATTGGCATAGCCTGTGAACATATGTCATTCTTGTGTGCTGTTTCCTATCATAGCTATATATCTGTGTATATCTACCCGCGCGCGCGCGCGCGCACACACACACACACACACACACACACACACACACACGCACACACGCACACACACACACATATGTGTGTATACATATATATATATATATATATATATATATATATATATATATATATATATATATATGGGTCTACCTGACATGGTCGACAGTTCACATGGTCGACAGTTTATTTGGTCGACAGTTCATTTGATCGACAAGCATTTTAGGTGGGGCTTTGCCTCCACCCCCCTAACTATATATATCAACTCCAGGGTTGCACAACATTGGGGAAAGGGGCAAATCTGCTTGTCGAACAAATGAACTGTGGACCAAATGAGTCTCGATCATATGTGTCGACCATGCTAAGGGGACCCATATATATATATATATATATATATATATATATATATAAACATCTGCATACACACACATACACATATATATATATATATATATATACATATATATATATATATATATATATATATATATATATATATATATATATATATATATATATATATATATATATATATATATATATATATTGCTTTATATATATATCTAAATCCATGTGGGTGTATGGGATGTATGGCCTTAATCTCACTTATCTATTGCTATGATGGCTTAGTGGTTAACTGTTGTGACTATATTTACAGGGTCCTGGGTTTGAGCCATGCAGAGGCAGTTTTGTTGCTGGGCAGAACTTGGGCCGTTGGATCCAGAGTGATTAAGGCACTTTAAAGTGGTTGTAAGCTGGTTTGCGTGATTTTGCAAGATGGTAACCACTGCTGTCACAGTTTCTGACACTCAGTTAGCTTCTACTTTGCTTACTCTGTGTGGACCATGCTTACCCCCCACGCAAATGCACTTCGACACACTTACAGCTGCTTATTTGTGCTTAGACCTGCTTACTTGTGCCTTATTCATTATGACACTAACACTTCACATGTATATTTCATGCAGTACTCCAGCTCACATTTAATTGTTATTCTGTAGGTTATATGGCAAAACGATGTAAAATTATGTTCGTATACAGATTTTCCATGGAAAATGATTTGTACTGTAGTGGGACACGAACTGGGAATGCCTGTTCATTACACGGATGCTCTAACCACTCCACTTTTGCTGTGCTGCTTCATTTGCATATATATTCCTTATTATCCTCTTCAGTCTTTTCGACTGCTTTAACTGTAGCTAGGCAATGGGCAAACCTGCGCACCTAGGGTTAGCTGTACTCAGGGTTTTAACAATATTAATACAAGGGTTTTTTCATTTTATTTCAATGTACTGTTTCTGTTGAACACATGGGGACTGTTGGTGGAGATATGTGGACACCTATGAGTGGTTTTGCTCATTTATTTATACTTTCTTCTGTTCTACTTTGCAGGGGCGTGTTTATTCTGAGTGCTCTGCTCTCAGACACGCCCCCTGCACTTGTCCATGCTCAGTGTAGGATTTGGAGCTCCGGCGGCGTGCCTTCATTATTATAAATGGTGCACTGCCGTCCTCCTCTTGCACTGCCTCTTATGTGCAGGACTAGTTTAGTCCTGCACAGCAGATTATTGAATCCGGGGGTGTATTTAAAACATAAGCTAAGAAATTCTAAATAATCACAAAAAAACCTTAAGCTTGCTATCTCAATTAATCAAGAGCTTTCTTTTAAAACTGAAATGAATCTAATTAAATATAAAACAACAAATGAAATAAACAATTTGTAATAAAATAAGAGCAAAAGAGAAGTGAAAGTAAATATTTGCATACTATTTAGCAATAAAGCCAAATAAGTTAAAGAACAAAGTCATAGAATCAACTCTTTTGTTCTGCTTACCTTAAATAAAATGCTCCTCCTCAGCTCTGAACATAAACAAATGTTTGCTAACTAGCCTCAACCAAGAACTTCCTATTAAAAGTGCAAAAAAATCAAACTAAAAGTATAGTAATACATTTAATATGAACAAAATTGAAATGAAAACTCAACAAACAATGAAGATGGGCAAACTATTAGCTGACAACTCAAATTACAGAGCAAGTTTATAAATTTAAAGTAAAAAAAATAAAAAATAAAACAAGAACAAAAGTTACAAGAGTAAAACTATGCAAACTATAGACCAACAAAACCAAAGTAGTAAATGAGTAGCTTTACAGACTAAAAGATATTTTGTTCTTACCTTAAACACATTATTTCTTAGCTCTGGACACAGTTCATCTACACCTAACCCCAAAAGTGAGAGAATCAATACAGATGACTGCTAACTAGCCCAAACTAACAATTTACTTTAAATTTACAACAAAAATCAAATTCAAAATAAACCAATACATTTAAAGTAAATAAATTGCAAGCAAATCAAATCAAACAATGAATGTGTGCAAACTATTAGCCAAGAAATGCCAACTTGCCACAAGACAACTTCAGCTGGCAGGTCTCATAAATTACCTCTTAGCATGTTTTGCTTTCCATGATTAGAAATGCTACTTCTCAACTCCTCTAACAATTCAGGAAGAGTTAATCCTATGGAAGTCAAAGATTGTAAGACAGACATTTGCTGATTAGCCCTAATTAAGACCTTTCCTTTAAAACTCCAGTGGAAAACAGTATGAGCAAAACAATTTTGAAAAAAAAACAGAAACAAAAAAATGCAGTAAAATGAAAAGTATGCAAATATATGCAAATGAAAAAAAACTAGTCACAAAGCAACTTTAGCTGTCAGGTCTTACAGATTAAAACAAAGGGGAAAAGATACTCCACATTAAAGCTTCAAATCTCAGAATTAAATCAGATTATCAAATGCTGAGGCAGTAATGTTAACTCCTACATCACTACCTCTCTCCCCAAATATAATACTATGTTTTGATTTTAGCTACATATATGTATAAAAAAACTTCTAACCAGAAATTTGCACAGAAAAAAAAAGTATGTAGAAGCTTCATCATTTCTCTGTACCTTTTCTCTGTCAAAGACCGATTATCCAGAGGCCAACCAATACATTTCCCTGTAAATCCTAAGCTTGAAAGCATCAACATGATATTCTAGCACTCACCCAATAGAAATAATAGAATAAAAAAGCAAATAACAATGAACTAGTCAGCTATGAAGTCTTAAACTGTGGGACAACAAAATCTTAAATACACACACAGAGACACACAGACAGACACACACACAAACAACATACATACACACATATGTAGATGAGCACACATGCACATAATACTTACATACCCTCACGCATGCAGACATACACACACACACACACACACACACACACACACACACACACACACACAAAACATACATACATATGTAGATGAGCACGCATGCACACAGTACTTACATACATGTGCACCAACATGCATTCAGACATGCACACATTCACACACACACACACACACACACACACACACACACACACACACACAGCACACACATATGTAGATGAGCACACATGCACACAATAATGCTCATGCACATGTACACCCATACACATAAATACTTACACACATACTCACACAAAACCAACACACATATATGTAGATGACCACATATGTATACAGTAATACTCACACACAAACACACACACACACACACACACATACACACACACACACACACACACTTGAACATCCAAACACTAAACCAGTAAGTGCTTGAGTCACTTACCTGCCTCTATTAAAAAAGCTTAAAATGCCTTACTGCACAATATAACAATAGTGCCTCAGTTTGGAGTACAGCAGCTTTTGTCCCACAACAGGTGCACCCTTATTGTTTGAATGCAGTTCTGTAAATGTCACAGTTATGTAGACACAGTAGCCCCTCATTTATCTACATTACTTAAGGTGGCTAAAGTTCTCAGCAGTCTGCACTATCAGATCTTTCTAGAACTACTCCCAAAAAATACTTTTGATCTGTTTCTTTTTAAATGAAATAAGCATCTCACATCAGATGATGTAAATTAATTTGCTTGTTTAAAAAAGAATCCTCATTATCAGTTATATAACATTATCATCAACATCATAGACACATCACATTCCCATTCTCTTCATTTTGACTGGTGACATCCAAAAGTACATAACATCTACATGAATAATTGTGGGCATTACACAGTATTTTGTTTCAAATGAATAGACAGACATGCAAAACATGATCCCAAGGATTTAGAAAGACTTTAAATATTGCAGCCAGCAATTGTATGTAATGAAGGGTTATGTGCAGGTTATGAACAATTCATTGACACAGTGTGCATGAGAGGAAAGGCCAAGGAATTTTGCGGCCAGCATAATATGCTAATGGTGATATAATGATATGGTAATGTGCAACATTGTTACAATAAAGGATGCTGCAGAAGGAAATGAAGGGAAACAATATGTCACAGCAATTCAGAAATGTATAAATACCATGGCTAGAGATGACAGATTCAGAGTTAGTATCTGACTAAAATCCTGGAATTATAGGAGATGGATTGTGGAATGATGTATGGGGTAGTCACAGCATTAACAAGCTTATATATGTAGCTGGCAATCAGGGTAGTTCATGTCATTCTTCTAAGTGGAACCATGTCACTTGTGTGTTCCAAGCATTCTAGGCACTTCATTACACTGAAATTATAACCTGCTACCATGCACGTACCTGTACATAAGACCCTCTGAAGACTACCACCCTCCATTCTTGTTTTCCGGCATAATTTGAAGTTAGTAAGGACTCCATAATCAAGTCCCCAGACCTACCACTGCTGGAACCTACCTGCGCCTAAGACCCTCTGAAGACTACCACTCTCCATTCTTATTTTTGGGTGTAATTTGAAGTTAGTAAGGACTCCATAATCAAGCCCACAGATGTATCACTGCTGTAACCTACCTGTGCCCAAGACCCTCTGAAGGCTACCACTCTCCATTCTTATTTTTGGGTGTAATTTGAAGTTAGTAAGGACTCCATAATCAAGCCCACAGATATATCACTGCTGTAACCTACCTGTGCCCAAGACCCTCTGAAGACTACCACTCTCCATTCTTATTTTTGGGTGTAATTTGAAGTTAGTAAGGACTCCATAAGCAAGCCCACAGACCTACCACTGCATGAACCTACCTGCACTCAAGACCCTCTGAAGACTGCCACTCTCTCTCTTGTTTTTGAGTGTAATTTCAAGTTAGTAAAGACTCCATAATCAAGCCCACAGACCTACCATTGCTGGAACCTACCTGTGCCCAAGATCCTCTGAAGACAACCACTCTTCATTCTTGTTTCCGGGTGTAATTTGAAGTATGTCCTCGTATAGTTATTTGTGATATACCTTACCAAGACAGTTTTTTTCCCCTGGTCATTTCTTCTTGCACATCTTCTGGGCCACTTCTTAGTCCTCCATTTTACAGTGACTCTGTTCTCCCCCTCTCCTTACCTTCTACATATACCATTACTCTTTAGATCCCTATCTTCTCTGCTCCCATCTGTGATTATTTTGCACTCTAGCCTGCCCTCCTGCACCACCCTATCCTGCTGCACTTTGATAGCTTCCTTACTCCTTAGATTTCTCCCTGTCCTTTTTCTATACTCTCCTGCCTTATCTGAGACCAGACTTACCAGCATAGCTGATTGTCTTTCTTTGGGAATTTTGCTGTCACTGCAGGTGTAGCCCAGCTCTGTTCACCCTTGCTCCACTCTGGCTCACTTTGCTCCCCTACCCTACCCTCATTCCCACACACTCACACTTCAATTACTTTTATTCCTTTCAGTCCCTCCCCTTCATGTCCATTTCAGCCACTCATAATCTACTTCCTACCTGCTACACTACTTCCTGCTTCTCAAACCAGTCTTTTCACACACCCCTCATCTTTACTCCCCACCCAACCTATCATGTTACTTTTATACTTTACCTTACCAAGTCTGACATTGCTTTCTGCTCTGAACTCCTAGCACACCAATCTTTCCCAGCATCTCACACACTCCCCTACCACATGTATCCCCATATCACCCCTCCAGATCACTTCTTCTTATTCTCCCCATCTTTCTTCAATTTCCCCATTAACTGCTTTCATAAACTAACTATATTAAAGAATTACCCTCTCTCCTATAAAACCAAACCAAAACTACACTACCATCTCCTGTTACAAACTACGTTAACTTCAATTCCTAGTAACTTACTTCTAGCTGGTAACATCCAGCCCAATCCAGCCCCCCCCCTTCCACTTCCCATAACCTTACACCCAACACCCCCTCCTCCAACCCCCACCTCCACACCTATCTCACCCCCCATCCTCCCTCCTACCAAACCTCACTACACAAACACCTCTCTATCTATTCCCTAAATATTCAAAGCCTCACTAACAAAATCACTGAGCTGCATTCCTGCATTGCCCAAACAACCCCTCACATTCTAGCCTTATCTGAAACTTGGCTAAAGCCCCATATAAACCAAGAAATACTTCCACCTAGCTATAGTATCTACCTCTCCGATAGAATTTCAAAACAAGTGGTGGCATTGCCATCCTATATTTTAATAGCCTTAACCTTTCACCTATCACACAATCCCTACTCCAGACTTCCACCCAGCTGAACTCAGCATCCTGGTTCTCACACAGTATACCATACAAAACCTTCATCCTAGGTGATGTTAACATAGACTGGACTGAACTTAGTACTGACTCTCCACAACTTAGCATCAATCTACAGGGTTTCCACCAACTGATAACATCCCCCATTCACCTGCACACTACATCTTCTTCCAACTCTACCATAGACTGGATCCTCACTATCTCTCCTAGCCTTTACCACACTCCAGCTACCTTACCAAACTCATTAAGTGACCATCTTCTTACTTCCATCCTATGACACTCCATCCAAGTAGATAAACCACACTCTTATAGGGACTGTCATAAACTCTTCAACTTTAATACCACCCATTTCAATTCAATTCTGTCAAGGATTGACTGATCCATCTTCAAACTGATCCCTCTCAATGAAGCAGTGCTTAAATTTAATAAAATATTCCTAGATACACTGAACTCCTTTGCCCCTACCAGGAGAATTAGAACCACATCCAGTTTTGCTCCATGATTTTCTAAGGAAACCAGATCCCTCATGCATAAATGTGATAGTACTTGGAAAGCCTGGACTAAAACCAAAGAACCTCCCCTGCTACAAAAGTATAAAGAACTTTGTAACCTTGTCAAAAAACATGTCAGCAGTGACAAAAAAAATCATATTTTAATTCTCCACAAATTAACAGCAAAACTAATCCATGAACATTCTGGACTACTTTAAATAAACTCCTCAGTCCTGGATGCCCTTCCAACCCCTACCCTTTTCCTACAAACACTCATCTAAAAACTGCTATGCTTCTCAATAGATACTTCATTGACACTGCCCAGAAACGTACACCCTCTAACTTGAACACATATACCCCCTCTACCCCTCCCAACTTTCACAACAATAACCTCTTCACCTTTCAACCAGTTCCTACTTCCTACATTAAATCACTCTTACTGAAACTTAAACCTTGCTCTCCCTCCTCAGATAATCTCCCACCCACTTTCGTCAAACTAGCCACTGAATCCATAGCCTACCCAGTATCCCTATTAATCAATAGCTCTATTCAGAAAGCAACAGTGCCAAAGATTTGCAAATCCTTCTTCAACATCCCCCTTCAAAAAGGGGGAAACTCCACTGACCCATCTAACTTTCAGCCAATTGCCATCCCCTCTCCAAAATACTCGGAAAATGTATGCATACTCAGCTTCTAAACTATCTTTTCCAGCAGAACCTTCTCACACCCACTCAACATGGCTTCCGCCCCAACCACAGAGCTGCTACAGCCCACCTATCATTTACACATACTGTAGCTGAGGCCTGTGATAACAACCACCTCATATCCTTTCTTTTCCTTGACCTCTCAAAAGCCTTAAACACTGTCTCTCATCCTTTACTGCTATCTAAACTTGGTAACCTCAATATATCTGCTTCCACCATAGCCTTTTTCTCTAGCTACCTGTCTCTTAGACAATAATCTGTTTGATGGCTCTCCTTATGCTCACTCTACCTTCCAGTCTCTACTGGGGTGCCACAATATTCCATCTTGGGTCCCCTCCTGTTCAACATCTTTACTAATGAGCTTCATACTTCCTGCAAACAATCAGCTCTAAGTCAATACACAGCTGACTCAACTCTTATCTGCACTTCAAACAATATCTCTGACCACACTCATACCCAAGACACTTTTCTATCCATTGAAAAATGGCTGTCTGATAATCTACTCATCCTAAACTCACAAAAAAAAAACTCCTGCTATTCCTTCTTCATTCTCTCTCTCACCTTAAATCTACCTTTGCCATCACATCCTCCAACAACATCACCATACAACCTGACTCCCACACAAAGCTTCTAGGTGCCATCATTGATGATGAACTTAAATTTACCTTGCATATCCTTCAACGTATAAAAAAAAAAAAAATCACCAAAAACTAGGTTTGCTTTATCGCACTGAAAATTCTTGACTTGAAATGCTAGACTCTCCCTTGCACAAGCCCTTCTTCTCCCCTCCCTTTTCTATGCCACCCCAATCTTATCTAACATTCAGGCCACTAATCTGGCCAAACTAAAAAAAAACATACCACAAAATAGCAAGATTTGTCACAAACTTCCCTTATAACTGACACCACTGCCTTGCACTCAACTCTCTACAATGGCTGGAACTTCCAAAACAATTTCTATCACAGTTTCAAATCACTCACTCCATACTACACAAACCGTCTTCCTGCCCTGCTATCTCCCCCTTAGTATCCACCTATACTCCCTACCACACACTCCGCACCTCTAATCAGCAACTCCTAGACATTTACCAACCTAAGAAAACTATTGGCAAACTACTGTACAAATCCTCCATATTCCAAGCATGGAATAAACTTCCAACACACATATGCTCCATTACCCATCCTATACACTTTAAAAAAAACTCAGACTTCATTTACATAACTCCAAATCTTGTATATGTTGTGACCCTACCTAACTTCACTACATTTACCCTTATCTTTTCCAGTTTCTCTTTCCCTCTTGCCTTTTCATCTTTATCTACCTCCTACCCCCTTTCCACATTTACATGCATTCTATACATGCATTTCTCATCTCTCACATCTCAATTATTCTTCTCCTCAAACTTTTATAAATAGCTCTGACAGTTGTATTTTACTGAACATGTACCATGACAAAAAAAAAGTTTTTACGTTATATATACTTCTGATTGTGATTTTACATTACTCATTATTTGCTTATCCTACACTGTGAATTTCTATGTATTTGAATTGTAAAATGAACTCCTATGTATTATAAACTGTGTTTTTACATTTTTTTTTTTTTAACTGGATTTCTCTGAATTGAAAACTATTTGTATCTGGAGCTTTTCTCCTCAGGTCTCCACTGAAAATGGGTCTCTGGCCAAGCTGGACAAACCTGGTTAACAAATGTCAATAAATAAATAAATAAATGTATCCCATACAAATGCCTTAAGGCTACTAATTTAGTTCACTGATGCCATGCTAGAGCATGTGGGGAAGCATATGCAGTTTCCATGTACCAACAAGCTGAGATCCAATAGCATGCATGTGTTTTATGACCTAACCCTTTTCCTTGAGGTACTAGTGCCATAGTCTTCACTCACACTGAAATAAAGGCCATATCTTGTGAGCAGAAAGGAAGATGTGTTAACTGCAAAGGTTACCACTCCAATTAACTGCCAGCTGGCTTAAAATTTACAGTGTTTAATCTACAAGGTGTCTGAAAGCCACACTGCAATATCCATGACTCCCATTTATGACACACATGTGATCTATATCAGTACCTTGTGATGGGTGATTTTATCAAGGGACATTTTACTGGTGATGCTGGATATCCCCTGGAGCCATGATTAATGACACCTATCAGAAATCCAAATATCATGGCGGCCAATGGCTGCATCTATGCTCTGGCACAGTCCTGGATCCAGGAAGAATGAGTGTGTGTTTAGCCTGCTGAAAGCCTGTTTTTTTGCTGCTTGGGTGTATCTGGTGGTGCCCTGCGGTATAGCCCTGGCACAAGTAGCAAGATATTTTCAGACTGCACTATGTTAAATAACATAATTTTGAGAAAAAATTTGCTACAAGGAGCAAACATTCAGGAGAACAAAGTTCTACCATACCAGTCAGTGGAGAAGGAGACCATTAAGGAGCCTGCGGATTACCCAGTTGCTGGAGTGGAGGAGACTATGAGATAGTGGATGGTGCATAAATATTGTCCAGAATAATGCTGTATACAGTAAATTAAAAGTGAAGTATGTAAACCTTTACTGAGGTTGTGATCACCCACAGAAAGTCTGACCATGCTGTGCATTAGGCACAGGCTATCCGAGTAACAAAATGCAGAGGGTGAGGTTACAATAATTTGTACAGGTAGGGAGGGTACCATGTATAGTGTAATCTACAAGAAATGTATGTGTGGTTATACAAGTGAAATGAACATGTCCTGAATGTGTCAGATATGTGTGTGTGTGTGTGTGTGTGTGTGTGTGTGTGTGTGTGTGTGTGTGTGTGTGTGTGTGTGTGTGTGTGTGTGTGTGTGTGTGGTGGGGGTGGAACTTAAAGTGTACTGAACAGGCAGAGGAGCTGTCACCATTGCTGTACATTTGTATGTGTGTGGAGATGAATATTGCAGATGTATGAGTGTGTGTGTACAGTGGGGCACGGCCTAAGCAGATGTTGCACAACTGTGATGAGGTCCTGTAGACAAATCATGGATCTCCCGGAGGAGATGTGTGTGCATTGCATGCATCCCCCTGTCCATGGAAGCACCCTCTTCTGGGTGATTTATCAAGAATGACATCCATAGCATGCATCAATGTGGCATGCACTTCATACTCTGATTAATACCTACATTTTAGTTAACTCATCTCCACATTGAATGGTGGGGTAGAAGTGGTGGTACTAGGTGTGGGTGCTCATGGCCTTCCCATTCCAGAAAGTCCCTCAACACTGAAGAATGAGATGGTATGAACACAGAAAGTGTGTCTGCTATATGTGTGCACAGGGAGACCCAATTCATGCAAGCTGCCTATTAAATATGTCTGTCATGTCACATATTTAGGGCATGCACTGCCTCACTTCACCATTTACACCATGTAAAATACCTTTTACCTAAACATGGACTGGGGTGTTGTTAACATGTCCCTCTGTGATAGTTCTGCACATTCACTAAGTCATGGATATAGACACAGCTGACTTGGGTGGGGGAAGGGCAGGTCACATGGTGTATATGACCACCAGCATGATGTCCACCCTTGTCTTCCCTATGCCCAGCTGAGCTGGTGGAAATGATGGGGGGCTGCACCACATGGGGAAACATCTTTTCTTGTGTAGACCTGTTAGCACTCCTTGTCCTTCAATGTCTTTCTGTGTGTTTGTGAGGGTTCCACTGGCACTGATGACATGTCCACTCAGAGAGGTGGGGATCATAACTCCAAATTGCCTGTGTACAGCACTGACAACATAAACCCTGGCCATGTGAAAGTTTGACTGCTGCAATTGTCAGAGTCTGAATCATCTCTGACATCAGGCAGCAGTATATTCCCAGTGAAGCAGCCTGATTAAACTTCACCTGTGAAGACAACAAAGGGAAAGATGGCTTATAAATAAAACCCATCATCAGCACTTTAACTGAAGAGAATGAATGATCACTACTAAATATAATTTTAGGATGTAGGAATGGTTACTTTACTTTACACTGGTGGTCTTGTAGTCTGAAACCACAATGTAATTATGAAATGAAGTGATAGAAGATGCAGCCCACAGTCAGCAACACAGTTACCCAGTATGTAGATACTTAAAGAAGAAAAGGCATACACACCTGAGGCATCTTCATCAGTGATTCTTGGAAGCTGGTGAAGCCTTGCTCCATTGTCTAGAACTCAACAGTGGTCTGTTGACACAGATCCCACCCCCAATGCACAGAGGCAAGATACTTCTCCATCCCTCATAATGGTAGTTTGGCTGACAGACCACCTCCTGTGACAATAAGCTCTTGTGCCAAGCAGTTGACATGGTCCTTATTATGTCAGCATATTACCTGCTTATCGTTTCTGCCTTGTCTACTGGCCATGTCTATGTGTGGCATTCAACACATCCTACCAATCACAGTAGAGATGGTCAGAGTTCTCATGGCTAACTATAATCTAACCATGGAAATGGAAGGCTTGCAGCAAAATGTCATTCTCTGCGTGAAGAACTTGCATTTCCTTTGTGATGTTTGCCTGGTCTTCTTCCTCACTCTGCATCATGTTTACTCATAAACAACAAATACATACATTTTGGTTGTAGAGCCTTGTAATATAAATAATTGTTAAGAGCATTACAATTCCCCATTTCTTTATGAGAGTCAGTGTATTCCAGGCTGTACAACGTTTGCGAGTGTCCCAGAATTAGTACAACATTACATTCTTCATGGCATTCAGAAAATTACCATGGTTATCAGATAAAAATGCTTGAGAAAACATATAGCAACAGGAGATGGAAAAAAGAAAACTAAACTCAGGGACTTGTCTATCTTTTTGTTTAGATTTCTTTACAAGTTACACCATCAGTGCTGTTACATAATAATTATCATTATTTATTAATGACCTCACAGAGGACTGCCATTCATTTAATTTGACATTATATGCTGGCAACATATTAGTATTAGAATCTCATAAATTGCCTACTGCACTTCAAACCTTTATCAAACAATCTTTCGCTTCTCTCGGCCACTAGGTAGAAAGTAACTATCTCTTCATTAACACAAAAAGACTAAATAAATGTTTTTTTTTTCCTCCATATCCCTCCCCTACATTTTAAGAAGTGCCTAACTGGACCATAAAAGATAACTAAAATAATGGCATTCCCATTGTTTCAAAGCACAAATACTTAGGCATTACTCTCAATCCCTCCCTCACCTTCAACACGCATACTGACAATGTAGCTAACAAAGTTTTATCACAGCTAAAATGATGCTATAAAACAACACACCTCCTCACACCAGCTGCTCATATTTCCCTCTCCAAAAATGTTTTCCTTCTAAGCTTGAATATGGGCTTCCACTATTTGTCTCTCATTCTGCCTACAGTACTCACAGGTCTGAGATTGCTGAAAACAAAATGGACAGATTTACTTTACTTGCAGAACATATACCTATCATTATAGTCTACTTAATAAAGTCAACTGGCTACCAGTAATCAAAAAAGTTCCCTACCTTTGACAAACACTAATATTCAAAGTCATTCACAATGGGTACTGAATACCCTTAAGAATAAAACTTCTTTTCAGAGGGCAGTCATACATTTTAAGAAACAGCCAATGCAATGTTATCTGACTAAATAGACCTCCATTTAAGTCATCCATTGGAGAGTGTTTCCTCTCCAATCTCCCTGAGAGAACATTTCAAAAATGAAATAACCTACAAGTGCTTCATGGATACTGGGTAATTTGATATCTCTTTCTTTATACTATACTGCAAATCCCAATGTTCTTTGTCAGCAATTCTTTAAGCTGAGTGATACCCAGAACTGAAGCTATACACATCTTAGTAAAACTTTTAGCTGCAACATACCAAGAAGTAAAATCTCACATTGTACAGATTGTATATATTGTATGCATTATATAGGATGGCAACTCATACCTTCTGCTTTTTCAATTCAATGTCAATGTTTTTCATAAGTTTAGATTTTCTGTTTATATCTATGTGAATTATTTTATCTATTCTGTATTTGTCAGAATATAGATTGGTGGTTCCTACTGTCTCTTCCTTCATTGCCCTTGTACTACTGCAGTTTGTCATGTTTTTCCTATGACTTTGCTGTTGCTCGTATAGAACTAACTTATCATAATCATAATTATATTAAGTATTTATACCTATATTATGTTCTGTTACATCTGTATACCTGTCTTTAAGGGCTCCAATAATGACTGAAATGTGTCTTTGAATCAGATCACCTACCCAGTCAACAAACATAAATAAAATAAAATTGTTTATAACTATATGCAAAAAAAAAAAAAAAAAACAGGCAGGTTTGACCAAGAAACTCATATCCTGTCTAACAGCATTATTACTTGATGTAAAATCATAGCTGCTTTCAAGTTGCTATTCACAAGAGACTGAATGCATTGCATACATACATACATACATACACATACATACATACATACATACATACATACATTAATACATACAGTACATAATTAAATTATATCAAGAAAAAATTTATTTTTATTTTTATTTATTTTATTTTACATTTGTTAACCGGGCTAGTCTAACTGGAATAAGATCCATTTTCAGTAGAGGCCCGGGGAGAAAAGCTCCAGCACAGCAAACTTTTTACAGTAAAAAATAATAAGTTCAAAAGCAGAATAACAGTAGTAAAGTAGCTCTAAACGGTTACAGCCATTTACATACACAATATATGACTGTAATAAATTGTTTAAAATTAAAAGAACTATAATAATAATTAAGCAGAATACAGACATACTGAATAGGTTCAGTTGACATTACAAGGATACCAAGGTTGTGTTGAGGTGATATGCAATGCAATAGGAATAGGAACAAATTAGTAGTTTTCATTTGGAAGCAGGATAACAGAAAGTATAGACTGTCAATAAATTTTAGAAATGTAACATATGACATAGTGAGATAAAGGTATCTAAGAGGCAGCAAGAATATGTAAAGTGGTGGAATATATTCTTGCTAGGAGCAGAGAAGATATTTAGTCAGGGTTAGTACAAGGGCAAAGCCAGTGAGAACTGAGAAATTGTTTTATTCTTAGTTTAAAGAGTCTTGTGGAGGTTAGAGCTAGGAGTTCAGAGGGAAGTTTGTTCCAGTGTTTGCCTACGGAGTTAGAGAAAAGAATCTCCAGCTGAGTTCTTGGATTTGTTAAATAAGTGGCTTATTTGAGGAGCGTAGGTTCTTGAGATTGTTATAAAGGGTAGTCAGTATAGGTGTATAGGTGGGGTAGTACAAGCTCTTATGTATAATAGTGAGTTGTTGAGATAATATCTGGTTTTGAAATTCAAGCCATCCTAGTTGTTTAAGGTTGTTGCAATGATGAGTACGAAAAGGAGAACCTGTGGCAAATCTAGCAATGGAGTGATAGGCAGTAGCAAGTTTGTTTAGATTATGTTTTGAGAGATTGGTGTATATGGGTGAGGCATAGAGTAAGGTAGTGATTAAATGAGTTCTAGCTATAGTGATTTTGGTTGAAGGAGTGAGGAAGGGTTTGATTCTGTAAAGGGATCCCAGTTTCTTATTTACTGTTTTTATAGTGATGTTAGTGTGAGTGTCAAAGTTTAGATTATTGTCTATAGTAATTCCAAGAAGTTTGGTGGTTATGTCAGGAGATATGAGAGTCCCATTGTTGGATGTAAGAGTAAAGTGCAGAGGGGCAGTCCTACGAGTAGGAGTAAAAAGTAAGAGTTTGTTTTTTTTTGGGTTAAGTAAAAGGCAATGGTTTAAAAACCATTGTTCCACTGTGTTCAATGCATTTTGTGTAAGAGATTGTAGCTCAGCAGGGTTATTTGCTGAGCAAATAATAGTGGAATCATCTGCATACTGAATGCAGGTGGTATGTGGGATTGCTAGGTGGAGGTCATTAATGAAAATGGAAAATAACAGTGGACCTAAGATGGAGCCTTGGGGACACCAAGGAAATAGGGAGGAGAGAGGATAGGTTACCTTCCCATAGTACTGCTTGTTGTCTATTATCTAAGTAGGATTTAAACCATTGTAATGCTAGAGAATCAAGAGAAAGAGTTTTAAGTATTTTAATAAGGAGCTGGTGATTAACCATATCAAAAGCCTTAGATAAATCAATAAAGACAGAGGAGGAAAGGGTATTGTTATTACGGTTAGAATTAATACAGTCTGTGAAGGAGAGGAGGGCTGTAGTGGTGCTGTGGTTAGGTCTAAATCCATGTTGACAATTGGCAAGTAAGTTATTATCTATTAGATGGGTGAGTACTTGCTTATGGACACATTTTTCCATAATTTTTGCTAGTGGAGACAGTAAGGCAATTGGTCTATAGTTTGAGATATTGATAGAGTTACCACCTTTATGAAGGGGGATGATGTGTGAGATTTTCCAGATAGATGGGATATTTCCTTCGGATATAGTTCTGTTTACGAGTATCGAAATGGGAGGGCTATGGCTTTGGCACCTTTTGCAGGTACTCAGCAGGTAGATGGTCAGCAGAGGGGGTGGTAGGTTTCAATTTTTCTAGTAGGGAGCAAATAAAGGATGTAGGAACTGGTTTTAGCTGAAGTACTGGAATAGGGAAAGTGGAAGAGGTGGTTAGATTGGGGGAAGTAGGAGATAGTTGTTTAGCTAGAGTAAGAATGGTGTCTGTAAAGAAAGAATTAAAGGCATTAGCAGTTTGTGTTGGGTTTTCTTGGTTAGAGCCTAGAGGGGTAGGTGTTATAGATTGGCCTGGGTGTAGGAGTTTGTTGATGCTGGACCAAAACTTTTGTGGATTTCTTTGGTTAGTTTTTTGTAGTTGGATGTAAAAGTTTTTTTTATCTAGCAGGATAGCTTTTTTAGTGGTATTCCTAAGTTGTCTGAAGGTTTGGTGGTCTGTTGGATTCCTGGTAGTGTGCCATTTTGACCACGATTTGTTTCTGAGGAGAATTTTTTGTCTAGTGTCTTTGGTGAGCCATGGGGCAGGTTTAGTGTTACTTCTAATAGAGCGTACTGGGGCATGTTGGTTAAGGATGGATAAGAATGAGGTATTAAAGTAGTCAACTGCTTCATCTAGGGGAAGTGTTTTTAGTTTCAAGAAAAAATATGTGCAACATCAATTCTTACTGTACCACTGTATAGTATTTATTTCCTTCTTACTGATAGTCTTTGTGAAATAAACTCTTAAAGGGCTGAGCCATTACTTCCAAAAATTACATTTGATTTATGCAAAGACTTAACAGCAATATTAAATGAATACACAAAATGAATTAACTATTATAAATGTTTATGACAACACTTGCAACAGACCTAATGGCTATGCTAATAACATCTGAAAGCTACAGAAACTAAACATGACCCCCGCTATGCTAATAACATCTGAAAGTACTTTGAGTGTGTGTTTAGCCTGCTGAAAGCCTGTTTTGCTGTGGGTGTATCTGTGGTGCCCCTCTCTTGAGGTATAACCCTGGCACAAAATGGCAAGATATTTCAGACTGCACTATGTTAAATAACATAATTTTTGAGAAAAAATTTGCTACAAGGGCAAACATTCAAGGGAGAACAAGTTCTGCCGGTCAGTGGAAGGGGCCATTGAGGAGCCTGCGGATTGCAGTTGCTGGAGTGGAGGAGACTATGAGATAGTGGATGGTGCATAAATATTGTCCAGAATAATGCTGTATACAGTAAATTAAAAGTGAAGTATGTAAACCTTTACTGAGGTTGTGATCACCCACAGAAAGTCTGACCATGCTGTGCATTAGGCACAGGCTATCCGAGTAACAAAATGCAGAGGGTGAGGTTACAATCATTTGTACAGGTAGGCAGGGTGCCATGTATAGTGCAATCTACAGGAAATGTATGTATGGTTATACAAGTGAAATGAACATGTCCTGAATGTGTCAGATATGAGTGTGTGTGTGTGTGTGTGTGTGTGTGTGTGTGTGTGTGTGTGTGTGTGTGTGTGGTGTGTATGTGGTGGGGGTGGAACTTAAAGTGTACTGAACAGGCAGAGGAGCTGTCACCATTGCTGTACATTTGTATGTGTGTGGAGATGAATATTGCAGATGTATTAAGTGTGTGTGCACAGTGGGGCATGGCCTAAGCAGATGTTGCACAACTGTGATGAGGTCCTGTAGACAAATCATGGATCTCCCGGAGGAGATGTGTTGTGCATTCCATGCATCCCCCTGTCCATGGAAGCACCCTCTTCTGGGTGATTTATCAAGAATGACATCCATAGCATGCATCAATGTGGCATGCGCTTCATACTCTGATTAATGCTTACATTTGACTTAACTCATCTCCTCATTGAATGGTGGGGTAGAAGTGGTGGTACTAGGTGTGGGTGCTCATGGCCTTCCCATTCCAGAAAGTCCCTCAACACTGAAGAATGAGATGGTATGAACACAGAAAGTGTGTCTATTATATGTGTGCACAGGGAGACCCAATTCATGCAAACTGCCTATTAAATATGTCTGTCATGTCACACATTTAGGGCATGCACTGCCTCACTTCACCATTTACACCATGTAAAATACCTTTTACCTAAACATGGACTGGGGTGTTGTTAACATGTCCCTCTGTGATAGTTCTGTGCATTCACTGAGTCATGGGTATAGACACAGCTGACTTTGGTGAGGGAAGGGCAGGTCACATGGTGTATATGACCACCAGCATGATGTCCACCCATGTCTTCCCTATGCCAAGCTGAGCTGGTGGCAATGATTGGGGACTGCACCACATGGGGAAGCATCTTTTCTTGTGTAGACCTGTCAGCACTCTACTTGATACTTCAGCCTCTTTCTGTGTGTGTTTGTGAGGGGTTCACTGGCACTGATGACATGTCCACTCAGAGAGGTGTGGGGATCGGCAACTCCAAATTGGCCTGTGTACAGCACTGGACAAACATAAAACCCTTGGCCATGGGGTGAAAGTTTGAGCTGCTGCAATTGTCAGAGTCTGAATCAGTCTCTGACATCCAGGCAGCAGTATATCTCCAAAGAAGCAGCCTGATTAAAACCTTCACCGCGTGAAGAACAACAAGGGAAAGTATGCCTTATAAATAAAACCCATCATCAGTACTTTAACAAGAAGGAGATGAATGATCACTACTAAATATAGCCCTTTTTAGGATGTAGGAATAATGCTACTTCCCACTTTTACACTGGTGGTCTTGTGGTCTGAAACCACAATGTAATTATGAAATGAAGTGATAGAAGATGCAGCCCACAGTCAGCAACACAGTTACCCAGTATGTAGATACTTAAAGAAGAAAAGACATACACACCTGAGGCATCTTCATCAGAGATTCTTGGAAGCTGGTGAAGCTTTGCTCCATTGTCTAGAACTCAACAGTGGTCTGTTGACACAGATTCCACCCCCCCAATGCACAGAGGCAATGTACTTCTCCATCTTTCATAATGGTAGTTTCGCTGACAGACCACCTCCTGTGACAATAAGCTCTTGTGCGGAGCAGTTGACAGGTCCTTATTATGTCAGCAAATTACCTGCTTATCGTTTCTGCCTTGTCCACTGACCATGTCTATGTGTGGCATTCAACACATCCTACCAATCACAGCAGATATGGTCAGAGTTCTCATGGCTAACTATATCCTAACCATGGAAATGGAAGGCTTGCAGCAAAATGTCATTCTCTGCATGAAGAACTTGCATTTCCTTTGTGATGTTTGCCTGCTCTTCTTCCTCACTCTGCATCATGTTTACTCATAAACAACAAATACATACATTTTGGTTGTAGAGCCTTGTAATATAAATGCAACTTTCGTTAAGAGCATTACAAGTTTTCCATTTTCTTTATGAGAGTCAGTGTATTCCAGGCTGTACAACGTTTGTGAGTGTCCCAGAATTAGTACAACATTACATTCTTCATGGCATTTAGAAAATTATCTTGGTTATCAGATAAAAATGCTTGAAAAAACATATAGCAGCAGGAGATGGAAAAAAGAAAACTAAACTCAGGGACTTGTCTATCTTTTTGTTTAGATTTATTTACAAGTTAAGACTCATCGGTGCTTGTTACATAATAATTATCATTATTATTTATTAATGACCTCACAGAGGACTGCCATTCATTTAATTTGACATTAAATGCTGGCAACATATTAGTACTAGAATCTCATAAATTGGCTACTGCACTTCAAACCTTTATCCAACAATCTTTCTCTTCTCTCTGCCACTAGGTAGAAAGTAACTATCTCTTCATTAACACAAAAAGACTAAATAAATGTTTTCCTCCATAATTATCCCTCCCCGCGATTTTAAGAAGTGCCTAACTGGACCATAAAAGATAACTAAAATAATGGCATTCCCATTGTTTCAAAGCACAAATACTTAAGCATTTCTCTCAATCCCTCCCTCACCTCCAACACGCATACTGACAATGTAGCTAACAAAGTTTTATCACAGCTAAAATGATGCTATAAACAAACACACCTCCCCTCACACCAGCTGCTCACCATTCCCTCTCCAAAAATGTTTTCCTTCTAAGCTTGAATATGGGCTTCCACTATTATTTGTCTCTCATCTCTCTGCCTACAGTACTCACAGTGTCACAGAGTTGCTAAAAACAAAATGAACAGATTTACTTTACTTGCAGAACATATACCTATCATTATAGTCTACTTAATAAAGTCAACTGGCTACCAGTAATCAAAAAAGTCCCCTACCTTTGACAAACACTAATATTCAAAGTCATTCACAATGGGTACTGAATACCCTTAAGAATAAAACTTCTTTTCAGAGGGCAGTCATACATTTTAAGAAACAGCCAATGCAATGTTATCTGTCTAAATAGACCTCCATTTAAGACATCCATTGGAGAATGTTTCCTCTCCAAACTCCCTGAGAGAACATTTCAAAAATGAAATAACCTACAAGTGCTTCATGGATACTGGGTAATTTGATATCTCTTTCTTTATACTATACTCCAAATTCCAATCTTCTTTGTCAGCAATTCTTTAAGCTGAGTGATACCCAGAACTGAAGCTATACACATCTTAGTAAAACTTTTAGCTGCAACATACCAAGAAGTAAAATCTCACATTGTACATATTGTATATATTGTATGTATTATATAGGATGGCAACTCATACCTTCTGCTTTTTCAATTGAATGTCAATGTTTTTCATAAGTTTAGATTTTCTGTTTATATCTATGTGAATTATTCTTTTATCTATTCTGGATCGGCTTGTCAGAACTTATAGATTGGTGGTTCACTCACTGTCTCTTCCCTTCATATCCCCTCTTTGTACTACTGCAGTTTGTCATGTTTTTCCTATGACTTTGCTGCTGGGTTTGCTTTCGTATAAGAACTAACTTATCATAATCATAATTATATTAAGAGTATTTATACCTATATTATGTTCCTGTTACTATCTGTATACCTGTCTCTCCCCAAGGGCTCTTAATAATGACTAGAACTGTGTTCTTTGAATCAAGATCACCTACCCAGTCAACAAAACATAAAATAAAATAAAATTGTTTATAACTATATGCAAAAAAAAAAAAAAAAAACAGGCAGGTTTGACCAAGAAACTCATATCCTGTCTAACAGCATTATTACTTGATGTAAAATCATAGCTGCTTTCAAAGTTGCCATTCAAGAGACTGAATGCAATGCATACATACATACATACATACATACATACATTAATACATACAGTACATAATTAAATTCCAGCATCAAGAAAATTTATTTTTATTTTTATTTATTTTATTTTACATTTGTTAACCGGAGCTAGTCTAACTGGGGCCAGAGATCCATTTTCAGTAGAGGCCCGGGGAGAAAAGCTCCAGCACAGCAAACTTTTTACAGTAAAAAATAATAAGTTCAAAAGCAGAATAACAGTAGTAAAGTAGCTCTAAACGGTTACAGCCATTTACATACCACAATATATGACTGTAATAAATTGTTTAAAATTAAAAAGAAACTATAATAATAATTAAAGCAGAATACAGACATACACTGAATAGGTTCAGTTGACATTACAAAGGATACCAAGGTTGTGTTGTTGAGGTGATATGCAATGCAATAGGAATAGGAACAAATTAGTAAGAGTTTTCATTTGGAAGCATATATAACAGAAAGTATAGACTGTCAATAAATTTTAGAAATGTAACATATGACATATAGTGAGATAAAAAGGTATCTAAGAGGCAGCAAGAGCCATATGTAAGAGTGGTGGAATATATTCTTAAGCTAGGAGCAGAGAAGATATTTAGTCAGGGTTGAGTACAAAGTGTGCAAAGCCAGTGAGAACTGGAGGAAACTTGTTTTATTCCTTAGTTTAAAGAAGTCTTGTGGAGGCCATAGAGCTAGGAGTTCAGGAGGGAAGTTTGTTCCAGTGTTTGCCCTCTGGTTAGAGAAAGAGAATTCCCAGCTGAGTTCTGCGTGGATTTGTTTAATAGTAATAAGTGGCTTATTTGAGGAAGTCGTAGGTTCTTGAGATTGTTATAAGGGGTGATGAGGGTGGTCAGTATAGGTGTATAGGTGGGGTAGTACAAGCTCTTATGTATAATAGTGAGTTGTTGAGATAATATCTGGTTTTGAAATTCAAGCCATCCTGAAGTGTTTAAGGTTGTTGCAATGATGAGGTACAAAAGGAGAACCTGGGTGGCAAATCTAGTAATGGAGTGATAGGCAGTAGCAAGTTTGTTTAGATTATGTTTTGAGAGATTGGTGTATATGGGTGAGTGCATAGAGTAAGGTAGTGGGATTAAATGAGTTCTAGCTATAGTGATTTTGGCTTGAAGGAGTGAGGAAGGGTTTGATTCTGTAAAAGGGATCCCAGTTTCTTATTTCATTGTTTTTTATAGTGATGTTAGTGTGAGTGTCAAAGTTTAGATTATTGTCTATAGTAATTCCAAGAAGTTTGGTGGTTGGTGTCCAGCCAGAGATAAGAGAGTCCCATTGTTGGGATGTAAGAGAAGTGCAGAGGGGCAGTCCTACTTCAGTAGGAGTAAAAAGTAAGAGTTTGTTTTTTTTTGGGTTAAGTAAAAGGCAATGGTTTAAAAACCATTGTTCCACTGTGTTCAATGCATTTTGTGTAAGAGATTGTAGCTCAGCAGGGTTATTTGCTGAGCAAATAATAGTGGAATCATCTGCATACTGAATGCAGGTGGTATGTGGGATTGCTAGGTGGAGGTCATTAATGAAAATGGAAAATAACAGTGGACCTAAGATGGAGCCTTGGGGGACACCAAGGGAAATAGGGAGGAGAGAGGATAGGTTACCTTCCCATAGTACTGCTTGTTGTCTATTATTTAAGTAGGATTTAAACCATTGTAATGCTAGGAGAGAATCAAGAGAAGAGTTTTAAGTGATATTTTAATAAGGAGCTGGTGATTAACCATATCAAAAAGTTTCCTAGATAAATCAATAAAGACAGAGGAGGATAAGCGGTATTGTTATTACGGTTAGAATTAATACAGTCTGTGAAGGAGAGAGGCTGTCAGGAAAGCTTGTGGTTAGAGTCTAAATCCATGTTGACAATTGCTTAGAGCAAGTAAGTTATTATCTATTAGATGGGTAGTACTTGCTTATGGGACACATTTTTTCCATAATTTTGCTAGTGGAGACAGTAAGGCAATTGGTCTATAGTTTGAGATATTGATAGAGTTACCACCTTTATGAAGGGGATGATGTGTAGATTTTCCTAGATAGATGGGATATTTCCCCGGATATAGTTCTGTTTATGAGTATGGAAATGGGGAGGGCTATGGCTTTGGCACCTTTTGCAGGTACTCAGCAGGTAGATGGTCAGCAGAGGGGGTGGTAGGTTTCAATTTTTCTAGTAGGGAGCAAATAAAGGATGTAGTGGAACTGGTTTTAGCTGAAGTACTGGAATAGGGAAAAGTGGAAGGAAGGGTGGTTAGATTGGGGGGGAAGTAGTGAGATAATTTGTTTTAGCTAGAGTAAGAATGTGGTGTCTGTGAAGAAAGAATTAAAGGCATTAGCAGTTTGTGTTGGGTTTTCTTAAGGTTGGAAACCTCAGAGGGGTAGGTGTTATAGATTGGCCTGGGTGTAGGAGTTTGTTGATGCTGGACCAAAACTTTTTGTGGATTTCTTTGGGTAGTTTTTTGTAGTTGGATGTAAAAGTTTTTTTATCTAGCAGGATAGCTTTTAGTGGTATTCCTAAGTTGTCTGAAGTCATTTGGTGGTCTGTTGGTCTTCACGGTAGTGTGCCATTTTTGACCACGCATTTGTTTTCTGAGGAGAATTTTTGTCTAGTGCCTTTGGTGAGCCATGGGGCAGGTTTAGTAAGTTACTTGCTAATAGAGCGTGCCTGAGGGCATGTTGGTTAAGGAGTGGCGGCAGAATGGGAGGTATTAAAGTAGTCAAGCTGCTTCATCTAGGGGAAGTGTTTTTAGTTTCAAGAAAAAATATGTGCAACATCAATTCTTACTGTACCCGCTGTATGGTATTTATTTCCTTCTTACTGATAGTCTTTGTGAAACTCTAAACTCTTAAAGGGCTGAGCCATTACTTCCAAAAATTACATTTGATTTATGCAAAGACTTAACAGCAATATTAAAATGAATACACAAAAATGAATTAACTATTATAAATGTTTCATGCGACAACACTTGCAACAGACCTAATGGCTATGCTAATAACATCTGAAAGCTGAAACTAAACATGTTTACCACTTTTTCCATCCATTTTACATGTTAAAAACATTAATAAGAAAAATGTAACTCTGTAGTTAACATAGAAAGTTACAGTCTGGCAGTTATTACAGTGGAAAAAGTGCTTTGCAATTAACAAGGTACTTTCTTTTTGTAACCAAAGGGCACAACCTCTATTCTTCTACTGCATAACTCTGATCAAGCTCCCTTAACTATACAGTGCTCCCAGTTCACCCCCTGAAAATGGAGTCTGGTGCCCACATGTATCTTGTTAAGAAATAAGCCATAAAATGCATGTGTTTATTTTCTGAAATTTCACATTAGGATCTCCAAAGATCCAAATGTTTCGTATTAAAAATAATGTGGCCTAATTGCTTTTCTGATCTATGCTCCTTTTTTAACTATTTCATTGACTTATAACTGTACAGAGCAATCCATGTTATTCAACTGCTAAAACATACGTAACTTTCATCCTAACTTTCTTTTACCATGCTAAACATGACACTTGTTTAAGCAACTTCCCGAAAGACAGAGAGTCAATATCTTGCAATATAAGGGGAAGAAAACACCAGATATTTCAAAGGGTGCAAACCTATTGAAACTGCACCCACAAAACTACTACCCACTTTCAAAAATGCAAATCTGTCATTCATTACCTCTACCCAAGACTATACTTTATTCATTACATATTCTTTCTCAGAGTATTTTAGATGATACTTTAGCTAAATGAAGATTCCTTAAATTTTTATGACAGAGACAGCTAATGCATAATATTTTTTTTATATTTCACTCTAGTTAATGACACC
This sequence comes from Protopterus annectens, assembly GCF_019279795.1. NCBI lineage: Eukaryota > Metazoa > Chordata > Ceratodontiformes > Protopteridae > Protopterus > Protopterus annectens. The sequence goes on from NC_056725.1 coordinate 402,638,418, forward strand.
GTAAAGTCTTTAAACTTAATGAGGCATTGATAAACCTCAGCATCAACTGAGCAGAATACTTGGCTCAGTTTAGCAAATGTATCTTTTTAATATATCTCAACTGTCCTTGATTTTGCACAATTTCCCTAATTTTGTTTTAATAATTTCCACCCCTGTTCCTGGCTAACATTTTTTGATTTTCTGGACTTATCAATGATAGAAAACATGTTACACCATTAACTTTTTAAGTGAATTAGAGAAATGTTTGAAAATTGTCCCCACTTTTGGATCTTTGTTCCACCCATTATTTTTGTATGGCTTTTGCGCATGATTTTTAAAAACAAGTTGGGAGCTCAGGCTGTTTGACTATAAAACAGTTGCGATTCAGAGTTAGGTATAATTAGTATGCATCTGAAAACCACTTAACTCCCTCGATTTCCCACTAGCTCCTAGTTACAGACATTGAGAACATGCAGCCTATTGGATAGACACAGTAGCTACTTAACATGGAGCTGTGGCAGTTACACTTTGCTTCATTAGAGAAACAGCTTTCGCTAGTAAAGGAAAAGAGAGCAACGTAGTTAATAGGCACATGTACCTTCTTTGGCACGGTACGCCCAGCACTGCGTGAATCTCTGAATCACTGGACAAGTGCAAGCTTCTAGCAGTGATGCTGTCCATGATACATTGTATGGGAATAATTAAAAGACTGCACCCCACAAAATGCTAGAAAACTGAGCAGTCACCTTGCTACTTAATTCTGAAGCCATGTAACAATTCCTTCTGTTTTCAATATTAGTGCAAGACCACCAGGTGCCCTTACATACACGCAACAAGTGAGGAGGCTTATAAAACTGCACCCTTAGTCTTTTTTACTATTTGCAACCATTTCTTATCAATACTAGTATTTTGAAAATAGCCTAATCACCAACCCAAATGAGATTATTCCCATGGCAAGGTGGTTTCATATGGCTATAATTCTAGATGGAAAAACCTATTTTTTATTTCATTGTACTAGTACCAACTAAACCCCTTATCTTACCCTATAATCACCGGTGACTTTTAATCTGCCCCACTAAAACACACAATTACGATAAAGCTTACACTGCAATGGTAGAAAGAATTGAACTTTCTAAGAAGGTTCAAACTAAGTTATCTAACTCATCACTCCAGGCATTATGAGAAATCACTAACAAACTTTTCCTTCTATAATAAAATGTTTCCCTGTTTATCATCCTTTGAAAATATTTTGCTGAATGTTGTATATTGTGCATGTCTTCCAATTTTTTTAATGAGCAGTTTATAAGCTTTTATGTTACTTTTAGCAGAATCTCCCTCCCCAAACAATACAACATAATGCATTTGTAAAGACTGGATAATATTTTTGCAGATTTCTGCATGTAGCATCTGCAGAAAAAAAAAAAAATAAGTAGTCAAAAATGTTCCTTTGTGATATATAAGGCACAGAAATAAAGAGTAGATCTTATTTTTTCCCTTTGTTTCTCCAAAAAAAAACTATTTAGAACTTTTTACATGATTCTTAGTTAGCTGTCAAACCAGTATACAAGGAATTGCAATTGTTTCTTGCAAAACATACCGTTCTTGTCTCTACCGGTAATCAAAGCCAGATTCATAGGTGTGTACTAGGCTAATGGCCCTAAGGAACGCTTTGCCATACATAGCTCACAGCAGAAGTGCCCTGGCATCGTGCTTCCCATTAACTGCTACACAGTTAATGATTCCCAAAGCTACTGATGTTATTTGAAATAATACGCATACTCTAAATATGAACACCTGTTGTTTTTTCTGTATTATAATTTCTTCAGACTAGAATTACCCATTAATCATGTAACAAAATTAGCAGCAACTTTCTTGGAAGGCTTCATTTATGTAGCATTAGTATTATTTACTTAACACTGATGACATTTCCACAGCACCTAAAAGTGCAATATGGCTTCTATTGCAGTACTTCCATTAGCAGCAGCCATTTAAAATCTCACATTGTACATATTGTATATATTGTATGTATTATATAGGATGGCAACTCATACCTTCTGCTTTTTCAATTGAATGTCAATGTTTTTCATAAGTTTAGATTTTCTGTTTATATCTATGTGAATTATTTTATCTATTCTGGATTTGTCAGAATATAGATTGATGGTTCCTACTGTCTCTTCCTTCATTGCCCTTGTACTACTGCAGTTTGTCATGTTTTTCCTATGACTTTGCTGTTGCTCTTATAGAACTAACTTATCATAATCATAATTATATTAAGTATTTATACCTATATTATGTTCTGTTACCTCTGTATACCTGCCTTTAAGGGCTCCAGTAATGACTGAAATGTGTCTTTGAATCAGATCACCTACCCAGTCAACAAACATAAATAAAATACAATTGTTTATAACTATATGTGAAAAAAAAAAAAAAAAAACAGGCAGGTGTGACCAAGAAACTCATATCCTGTCTAACAGCAGTATTACTTGATGTAAAATCATAGCTGCTTTCAAAGTTGCCATTCAAGAGACTGAATGCATTGCATACATACATACATACATACATACATACATACATACATACATACATACATTAATACATACAGTACATAAATAATTAAATTATATCAAGAAAAAATATAAATCATATCAAGAAAAAATATGTACAACATCAATTCTTACTGTACCACTGTATAGTATTCATTTCCTTCTTAGTGATAGTCTTTGTGAAATAAACTCTTAAAGGGCTGAGCCATTACTTCCAAAAATTACATTTGATTTATGCAAAGACTTAACAGCAATATTAAATGAATACACAAAATGAATTAACTGTTATAAATGTTTATGACAACACTTGCAACAGACCTAATGGCTATGCTAATAACATCTGAAAGCTACAGAAACTAGACATGTTTACCACTTTTTCCATCCATTTTACATGTTAAAACATTAACAAGAAAAAAATGTAACCTGTAGTTAACATAGAAAGTTACAGTCTGGCAGTTATTACAGTGGAAAAAGTACTTTGCAATTAACAAGGTACTTTTTGTAACCAAGGGCACAACCTCTATTCTTCTACTGCATAACTCTGATCAAGCCCCTTAACTATACAGTGCTCCCAGTTCACCCCTGAAAATTGAGTCTGGTGCCCTGTATCTTGTTAAGAAATACATAAAATGCATGTGTTTATTTTCTGAAATTTCACATTAGATTCCAAAGATCCAAAGGTTGCTATTAAAAATAATGTGGCCTAATTGCTTTTACATGATCTATGTTCCTTTTTTAACTATTTCATTGACATAACTGTACAGAGCAATCCATGTTATTCAACTGCTAAAAACATTAACTTCATCCTAACTTTCTTTTACCATGCTAAACATGACACTTGTTTAAGCAACTGAAAGACAGAGAGTCAATATCTGCAATATAAGGGGAAGAAAACACCAGATATTTCAAAGTGCAACCCATTAAACTGCACCCACAAAACTACTACCCACTTTCAACAATGCAAATCTGTCATTCATTACCTCTACCCAAGACAATACTTTATTCATTACATATTATTTCTCAGAGTATTTTAGATGATACTTTAGCTAAATGAAGATTCCTTAATTTTTTATGACAGAGTCAGCTAATGCATAATATTTTTTTTATGTTTCACTCTAGTTAATGACACTGTAAAGTCTTTAAACTTAATGAGGCATTGATAAACCCCAGCATCAACTGAGCAGAATACTTGGCTCAGTTTAGCACATTTATCTTTTTAATATATCTCAACTGTCCTTGATTTTGCACAATTTCCATAATTTTGTTTTATGTTTTACCCTGTTCCTCATAACATTTTTGATTTTCTGGACTTAATGATAGAAAACATGTTACACCATTAACTTTTTAAGTGAATTAGAGAAATGTTTGAAAATTGTCCCCACTTTTGGATCTTTGTTCCACCCATTATTTTTAGCTTTGCCCATGATTTTTTAGAAAACAAGTTGGGAGCTCAGGCTGTTTGACTATAAACTGATTCAGAGTTAGGTATAATTAGTATGCATCTGAAACCCACTAATCCCTGATTTCCCACTAGCTCCTAGTTACAGACATTGAGAACATGCAGCCTATTGGATAGACAGTAGCTACTTAACATGGAGCTGTGCAGTTACACTTTGCTTCATTAGAGAAACAGCTTTCGCTAGTAAAGGAAAAGGGAGCAACATAGTTAATAGGCACATGTACCTTCTTTGGCACTTGCATAGCACACGTGTCTCTGAATCACTGGACAATGCAGCTTCCTAGCAGTGATGCTGTCCATGATACATATGGGAATAATTAAAAAAGACTGCACCCACAAAATGCTAGAAATCTGAGCAGTCACCTTGCTACTTAATTCTGAAGCCATGTAACAATTCCTTCTGTTTCAATATTATGCAAGACCACTCAGGGTGCCCTTACATAACAAGTGAGGGCTTATAAAAACTGCCCTTAGTCTTTTATATTGCAACCATTTCTTATCAATACTAAAGTAATGCAAAAATAGCCTAATCACCAACCCAAATGAGATTATTCCCATGGCAAGGTGGTTTCATATGACTGTAATTCAGATGGAAGAACCTATTTTTTATTTCATTGTACTAGTACCAACCGACCCTTTATCTTACCCTATAATCACCGTATTTTAATCTGCCCCACTAAAACAAACAATTACGATAAAGCTACACTCCAATGGTAGAATGGGTGAACTTTCTAAGAAGGTTCAAACTAAGTTATCTAACTCATCACTCCAGGCATTGTAAGAAATCACTAACAAACTTTTCCTTCTATAATAAAATGTTTCCCTGTTTATCATCTTTGAAAATATTTTGCTGAATGTTCTATATTGTGCAGTGTGTACCAGTATTTTTTAATGACAGTTAATAAGCTTTTATGTCACTTTAGCAGAATCTCCCTCCCAAACAATACAACATAATGCATTTGTAAAGACTGGATAATATTTTGCAGATTTCTGCATGTAGCATCTGCAGAAAAAAAATAAGTAGTCAAAATGTTCCTTTGTGATATAAGGTACAGAAATAAAGAAAGATTTATTTTTCCCTTTGTTTTCAAAACTATTTAGAACTTTTTGTGATTCTAGTTAGCTGTCAAACTAGCATACAAGGACGCAATTTGCAAAACATACTGTTCTTGTCTCTGCAGTAATCGTAGATTCATAGGTGTGTACTAGGCTAATGGCCCTGGAGCCTTTTACAAGCATAGCCCATAGAAGAGCCCTGGCATCGTGCTGCCCACATTAACTGCTACACAGTTAATGATTCCCAAAGCTACTGATGTTATTTGAAATAATAGTTTACTCTAAATATGAACACCTGTTGTTTTTCTATTATACTTTCAGACTAGAATTACCCATTAATCATGTAACAAAATTAGCAGCAGCTTTGGAAGGCTTCATTTATGTAGTACATTAGTATTCTTTCATAACACTGATGACATTTCCACAGCACCCTAGTGCAATATATAAACTGTGCAGTACTTCCATTGAGTTCATTAATTCAAATAAATTATGACAATGGAGTCCACATCTGTTTGTCAGATGCACGAGAAAGGAAAAAAAGGAGCTGAGAAATTTAGTGGAAGTTTTGTACCATTTTATAAAATAGTTACATTTATTTTTACAAATAATTTAAATCAATGTATACTAGCAATTTCTTATTTAGTGTAAAACGTTGTACATTCTAGAAAACTAAAATGAGTAGATTAAATGTACACTGAGCTAATGAATGAGCTCCAAGTCTAATATATTTCCTACTAGATATGAATGTTGCAACATCTCACTATGGGTACATTTTTATAATGAATTCATTTTTGATTTTCTTTTGTTTAATCTGCACAGTTTTAGCCATTAGCCATCCATGTTTCCTTGGCAATCTAAATGCACAAGGGTCTAAAAAACATGGAGATATTATTATAGGAGGAATATTTGCAATTCATTACATCATCAGTTCACCAGATATTAATTTCCAGGACCAACCTGACAGCTTTTCTTGTGACACGTAAGTCTAATATACCATTACTTGATTGTTTAGACATAAGTAAAACATTTAATTGTTTGAACTCTGAATGGAAAATCGTAAGTATCTGCTTCTAACACACTCAGTACTGCAATTATTTGTAGCCATGTAATGGAAGGAAAACATTTGACATTTATAGTGTTTGATCTTGCAAGAGATTTGTTGTTCAGCATTCTAAATATTTAAAGATGTTTCTTTTACATTGTTAATAACCTCTTTAAATATGTTTGGGAAACAGAACTAAACTTCTCAATTGTTTAATTATGCACAACTTATGAGTAATAGTAAAGCCTCAATAATGTTTCTTCCAGAAAATCATACTGTGTTTTCATTTATTTCAACACTTGGTAAAATAAAATGACAAATTATATATAAACTGAAATTAAATATGATAGCTGGGACCCAAAAAGTTGCAATTTGAAGGATTTGGAATATACTTCATGGGTTCAGATTAAAATTTTATTTTTTAATGTTTGCATCACATTAACAATTTCCTGACAATTTCCCAAAAGCATCTAGTTTCCTCTTTAACTCTCCAGCAAGTACTTAGCATAACAAATTAAGGTTATACACTGTTAAAGAGTTTCACCCTGTAGTTTTAAGTTTGAATCCTTCATACTCAGTTTGACTGCTGCTGGCCTTAAATGAGTTTTTTAACCAGACAGTATTCCTATGTTGCCCATGAACAGAAACAACTCTGTAGATTTATCCAGTTTACTAACTAGTGAAAAAACATACTTTATGTGAAGCTACACTTTCAAATTCACCATAGATAAGATATCCATGATAAGTTTATTTAGAATAAAAGTTACACATTTATCACTGAACACTTCATTCATTAGATTTAAATATAAAGGAAGATGTACCATGTACAGTAATATTTCACAATGTGTGGATCACCTATAGTATAGTTTAAGATAAAATATGTCTGTAATATTTTATATAGCCATGTCATATTCCAAAATAATCTTTATAAAATTGAATTAAAACAGAGGGAAAGAGAGAGAGAGAGAAAGAGATTCCGAATGCAAGACCCATTTCATATACTCATATGGACATAGGTTTATCACAAACCACCAGTAGTGTTTTAACCATTACAGGCATATCAAACAAAGCCAAGGAAAAATAAATGTTGAAGATGTACTTTTAGTTCAGACGATTGTGGAAGGAGATAAATCAGAAAGGAAAAGTAAAATAGAGGAACAACAGTGAAGACCGATGTGCTAATGTTTAGTTTGAAATAGCTAAAACTTTGACATCTGTGTTGAATTTATGACATCACATCCAGTCGTCTAATTGAAGTTTGAATGCTGTAAGGACTTTATACTTGTTCTACAGGGGAGAGAGAAAGAGAGATAGAGAGAGAGAGAGACTGGATGACACATTTATTCCTGAATCAGGACTTGCTTTTATGGCATATAACTAAGTCCTTGAAATGAGTCCAATCTCTGGAGTTTTTTCTTTTTCTTTGAGTCTTAGTTGACAGGGTTTGACATAGTTCAATAGTAAGGCACAGATCACCTTGCAGAAGTCAAGCAGTAGTTACATTAACATTTCTTCCCAATTTGTTGTCTATTTTATTATATTTAGTCACTGTTATTTAGTTGGTGTATATCACACAATACGGTAGATGACTGCAGTGTTCGCACTTAAACATCTCTCATGAAGAGATATTCAGGGCTTACAAAAAGTTTCACAGGATATCCATCCCTAAATAGTTTAAAGGAGAGACTCAAAGGAATGTATTTACCAAGGGTTTCCTCCCGTTTTTACTGACACGGAATGTCTGACTCAGTGATTTCTATATATTCTCTTATCATTCTAAAATGAAGCTTTCCCACCACTACTCTTAGCTACCCATGCACACGCTTCTTATCTGAAATTTCAGTTATCTATTTTCTGTAAATAACTTGCAAGTGTCTCCTTCATTTTACAAGCTGCGTGTCTTGACATTACCTTACTTTAAACAATGCAGACAAGTGTGACCTCTGTGCTCTGATTTTCACTTTCACATATCCTGTTCTTATTCCATATTGTTTACACTTGCTGAAATATTCTGAAATAATATAAACAGAAAACATATTTAAGCAAGTTGCTGAAAATACATAACAATGTAGGGAGCTATACAAATGAAAACTTCTGTGCATTTTGGTTACAGGTAGACTGTTTTGAAATGGGATTCTTAGAGAACCTAATACATGAAACATAGGTTGTTGTTTAATAGGTGCGGATCCTGCAACATGAAACATAGGGTATAGGTTCACAAGTCTCATGATTTTTTTGAAGTTTGACTTATATAATCTCATGTTTGTACTGATTGCTCTTAAATCATCTGAGCTCTTAAATGGAATTGAGGTGCACATTTATTCACCCTGGGTGACAACTTGTATAACCTAGGAAGAGGTTCTGTTCCAAATGATCTCTCCATTTCCTCTCTGCTTACATTTAGCTTTAGTAGTAAGTCACAGGAGTTATTGTTAGTCCCATTTGTTGAAACAATATTCAAGACACTTTGTCTCAGAAGAAAAAAAAAAGTATAACAGTTCATAAGACCAGACATATTTTATTTTGTTTTGTTTTATTTTATTAAGCCGCGGTGGTGCAGCAGTAGCATTGTCGCCTCACAGCAAGAGGTTCTCCTGTTCGATTCTCAACTGGAGCGCCTTCTGTGTCCTCCCCACGGCCGAGTGGCATTTAAAAGACATGCGTAAATGGGTGCACCTTCGTTAAAGGTTGGGCGTCGAACTGGCACCTCGGCACCATAAAAATCTGCTGTCAATCATTAGCAGACTGGAGTTCCGCTGTGGTGACCCCTAACCAGGAAAAGCCGAAAGAAGAACATTTTGTTTTATTTTATTGGATAATTACTGGATTATTAGGTAAACCTTCAAGAAAAAAAGATATTTCTTTTCAGGGAGACCCAGGATCATGGGCTAATGACATGACTTGCTTACTGTTATACAGTGCACAAAGACTGACAGACTCAATTGCAACCTTACTGGATATAGATTACTGCCGATGCAAAAAACAAGTAGACAATAACTAAGGAGCATCTCTTCACAAGCATCTATGAGCTTTGATCTATGAGCAAGAACCCCCCCCCCATTCCTTTCGGTAAAAAAAACACTGATTCTGTCAAGGAGACTATGATATTAACAACAATGAACCCTCCATGATCTTACTGGTGAAATTTATGTTTTATTGCTCCATGACTTTCTTTGTGGAAGACCTTTAAAAATGCTCGTGTTGCATAAGTGTATTTCTAAGTAAGTATAAAAAGCTGCACTATATTCTATAGCTGGCAGAATCAATGCCATCTACACTTGGAAGATCCCTTTTCTGGATTGCACTTGTATTCCAATTAATGATAGAAAAGCCATCCAAAATGTCTTCCTAACTACATTAGAGATATTTTAATCAGAGGCAAAATTCTCATTTAGAAAATCAAAGTTAATTATTTTTCAGATATATACATTCTGACTTTATAAACCAGCTGGTATGACAGTTACAAATTTAGTATCACCCATATCAGCAGCAAGTCTGACTTGTTATGTCTCTTAAAAACAAAAGTTTCAGCTGCAAAAACAAAAGCTGCAGTTGCTTCTGATAAGCAAAGAAAATAAACTCATACACCAACAGGGTAAAAATCAAACTTCCACCTTCCCCAAAGGCAGACACAGCACACAAAACACACCATGATGTGACAAATTGATAAAATAAGGTTTAAATTGTCTACCAGAGCATCTGGAGTCCTCACGTGTCTGCATATGAACAGCAGGATGAATGCTTTGGCCTGTGCCCTAAAAAAAAAAAAAGTCACAAAGTGCTCTGAATCTAATGCACTCTGCAGACATTGGCATGCATATGTCCAGTAGAGAGTATATCAGAAAGCTATTTACAACCAAGGAAGATGTCAAAAAAGGTCTAGTACTAGAAGTTTTGCATGACGTAAGAAAAAAAGCTATTTTTTTTTTAATAATGGTATTGTACCTTAGCAATAATCCACTCCTGTGTGTAGGTTATGTGAGATTTGCCTAGCAAGATTTGCTTGATAATTTGGGAATTCACCTATTTTACCAAAGCATACCAGTTGTGGATAAACCCAGTATTACCCATATCTAGTTATGGATTGTGGCTAAAATATATGAGCACAGGGTTCCTTGCTACCAGTGTGAGCTCACGAGTATTAATTTTATTTCTAAAGTTCCCAAAGGGTAGAATGCAACATCACTTTACAATGAACATGAATGTTGTTAGCACAACGTAACACTGGTACATTTACTGCAAAAGTAACACTTTTATAATGTTTTCAGTTATCTGTAAATTTAATTATCCACAGATGGTCACCCAATTCTACTACTTAAAAGAAATTATGAAATAATAAACAACCTAAGGGATGTTCTGTGGAACTCAAAAGATCACCTGTGTAGAGTGAGAATATTTGCTCTGTATTCTATTGATTAGCCAGACTTTGACTCAATTAAGTATACAGTAGTCATTTCAACTTTCCCAGCTTAACCATAGTGTATAAATGCAGAATCATGTTTAGTTTTTTTTCCATGGAAGCAGGTACATGTTCAAAGAATGCTGCCATAATTCACTGTGATTAATTATGCTGTTTATTCAAAAATTAGTAATCTGAACTGAAACACCTATGTTGTCAAGAGGTCATATTCTCAGTATAGTAAAACATCTAGGGTCACAGCATACAAAAATATGTATATTTTATATCACAGAAAAATAATTTTTATTTTTTTAATAACAAGTCCTCTGTGCCTCCTAATGTGGGGGTAAGCCCCCAAACTCATGTTCTTTAAGTATACCTACTCTGAGGTTGCACAAGCATAGAGAAGACGAAGCAGGGGAAAAAGAAATTAAAACTCACCTTCTCCTTTTTCATTGACTCCACAATGCAGTCAATGTGCAGCCATCATCAAGATGCATACGCACATTGACTACAGGAAGTTTATAAGTTTCCTTTTCTGAAGTTCCAAGACACGGTTTTCCAAGTTGCAATAAAGTGTAAGGATTCCATGCTGCCAACTTTCAGAAGCATAACTTTAGTTTCTTTAATTAATTGCAATCTTCATATAGGAGCAAGGATTCTTCATTTGTTTCCAGAACAGAGCAGAGATTATCCTAATTTTACTTCACATCGCTGCTAGTTAATTTGATGGGATCATAATTATATAGACTTGAAGTAACCTATCTTTTGTAATCTGGAACCACAACTGCTTGTCACCTGGTTTCAATATCTACCCTCCTTGCATTAGCCTATTCATTTTTTATAGTACATCTGATAATACTATTGTTAATTTCATAAACAGAGTTCTCTAGAACAAGAAAGGGTCTTATAGACTTACTTTTTAAAATTTTATTCAAAATTATTTATCAGATTGCTTCTCTGTCAAGTGGCATTTTATGCCCAATTTCCATCTCAGTTTTTTCTTTGTTCTTTTTTGTTTCAAACTTACTTCAAAATCATTCAGAGAATACAACGTGTAGAGGATTAGAATCAAAACGTTCCTGTTATCATTTTTTCAGGATGTCATATTCCTGATTTTTATCATTCTTTTTTCTGATTTTCAGAGAATTTTTTTGTCATTGACTTTGATAACTAAGCTGGTTTCATAGTATATGAGTGACTATTTCATAAGCCTTATTTGTATATTTTATATTTAGATCCTCTTTGTATTTTGTATGTTTAGTTTTAGTGTATCCATTTTACATTCGGGGACCATCAGAACTGTAAAAATGGAAGCATGAGCAGATGGAATTTTAAGCTAAGTTGTAATTTCCCTACCGTAGAGTACTTTACTCTTTTTTAGTACAGCACTCTAGAAGTTTGTATACTTAAGTAGTGAGGATTGCGGACAGCAGATGTCCTCACTGAGGAGTGCAGGGAGGATTGCCCTGACAAAATGTTTTTAATGCGTAACCTTCAGTTTTATATTGTGCTGTTATTTTTTGAGAATCATCCTTAAGTTGTTGCAGTTTTGGGTCTCACAACACCAATTCTGAAATTTAAAGCAGGCTGCCTTCATTTTAGTACTGTTGATGGGCTTTTATTTTATACTATAACATGTCTTCTTTTTCTGTTGCAGCATGTGTTGATTTTAAAGCTCCTTCAAAGTATTTCTTTTGAATTCTCACACATATCTGTGTCATATTGGGAATAGTCAGGCAAGATATTAATTTTTGGTTAACATTTATGCACTCTCACAGCTATTGTTTTTGACTCCAGTGTAAATAATTGTCTAGGTCATAATTTCTAAGGAGTCAGTTTTATTGTAATAGTATTTGAGAAATAAGTCATTGCCATAGTGTGACTTGATAGTCCATATTATACTTTCTGCAGAATCACAGAATGAGAGTATTATCTCAGACATAATATTGTCACTTTTAGGGTGCCTTGTGGTTTATAAAGACTTGTTTTTATTAATGAAATATATAAATATTTGGATGTACACAGTCAGAAAGTATAGTTAGTGAATATGTGGATTACTGGAGTCTATTAGTACAGTTTAACAGCATGCTTATGTCCTGAAGTCCTACTTAGGATCTATTTATATTCCTTGCTGTCATATAATGGGTTTGACAGCAGGCCACAAAATGAAGCATTTGTTGTGAACATCAACACTGGTAAATTATATTCATATTTGCATAAATCCTGAATATAAGATAATCCTTTCTGAAGGTAGGGAATCCACAACTCCTGCTGTGAGTTGGCAACACTGAGAGACATTCTAAATGGTAATGTGTGGAGTAGTACAGATGTCCTCAGCCCAGGTTTCTTTGAAATTACAGAGATATATACTCAGATTCCATGCTTCTACTTAGAATTCTGGTACTGATTAAATGCTATGCTTTCCTAATTTTGTTTGTGTATTTTTTCATTTATTTCTGGGCTCCAAGAATTTGTATTAGTTCTATAAAAAAACTAAACAAAAGAAATAAATGTCAGAGTCAGTATTGTTCTCACCTCAAGGAGAGATACAGCACTTTAGCAGCAAAGCAGGTGAGGGAATTACACAGAAACCAAATTCCTTGTCCATCACCATGTTCAAATGTAACTACTAAATACTAGGATAATTATTGCAAAATGATGGAGTCTTTCAAGCTGATAGGAATATTGTAATTACCAGTGTAGGCAGTTATCTTAATGGCTATCATACCACTCAACATGTAAGTGCAAGAAGTCTGGACAAAGTAAAAAAATAATGTGTGTGTGTGTGGGGGACAAAGGCCCCAAAATAGGGACAATTTTTAAATATCACTCTTATAAACTTAGAAAGTCAATATACTGAAAGGTTTTCCAGTAGCCTAAATTCCTGAAGGATTTGAAGTCTGAAACTCAAATGCCTGCTACTATATAGTGACCTCAGCCCTCTATGATTTACCAGAAAACCACTAATTTAATTGAGGACATGATCAAAAACAAGTGCAAAAATCTGAACAGTCTGAGAAAATCTGGACAGTTGAGAAGTATGATGGATAGTAACTCAGAAAACATTTCTACTTTTCCCTGTGATCTTGCAGCCTTTTAAATCTAATTGTTATGTCTTATATTTCAGTCCTAGTTAAACTGATCAGTTACATTTTTCTTTATCATCTCTTGTGACCTGAGTATGTGCTATCCATAATTTGGAATCACCTGTCACAAAGACATCACCCATGTTAAGGCTTTTTTTATGGTGCGTATTCTTCAGTTTTAACATTATTATCTGGGGAATCATGTGAATAGCTATTTTTAATTGCACTTGTTTAATGATCATCTTTCATAATTCAATAAAAATTTGATGAGTCTTGGAACTTTTAAATAGGGGTTAATGGCCTGTAGAATAATTGCCTAGTGGTGTGTTTGTGTGTGTGTGTGTGTGTGTGTGTGTGTGTGTGTGTGTGTGTGTGTGTGTGTGTGTGTGTGTGTTTATAGTGAAGATCGCTGCGACATAGAATATATATTGGTCTTGTTAGAAACATAGTTATCTGCTGCGTAACTTCTTATTCACTAGGATCCACATTCACAGAGTCACTTGCTTACAGGACATGTGGCTATTTATACCTGTCAAAAAACAAGTAATCTCTGTGGTATCCCCGAAGTCTAAAGACAACCCACTAAAGTGTAGTGGGTCTAAAAACAAAACAGTGTAAGAAACTTCTCTGTGTGGAAGATTTTCAGTCCATATATTTCTAGTTAATCACTGTATATTAATCAGATCAGACAATAGTAGTAGAAGTAGCGATATTTAAGTGTATATTTTGTTTCCATCATCATTCATGCATTTTATCTTTTTTCCACTTTATTCAAAATGATGGTAATAACAATACTAACTAATTATACAATTATATAGGTTTTTAGGGTTCTTGTACACAGACCTGAAGAAGTCTAGAAGGACAAAAGCGATCTTTGTTAACAATAGGTTATGAAAATAGAAACTGATTTTTACATGCAAAATGTATATGTATATATTTATATATAATTTTTGATTGCAAAATGAACTAAGGTTGATATGTTTCCAGCCATGTAGTATATTGCCTTGGATAAAATCACAGACTTAGTAATCTACTTAATAATTTGGTTAAATAAGATGTACCATTAAAGTACATTAGGGCTATATATTATTATGACAGCTACTAGGTAGAGCAGGACCAGCTCAAATGTCACACTGATGGGGGAAGGGATGTGAATTTAACATGTGTACCAATAACACTTTGTTTTACAGCACAATAAACCACTCCCATGCCTGATAAAAAGTATATATATATTTAGAAAGCTTGTGAGGAAATTATTACTCTATTTTTGTTTTACTTGGATCGCTTGTCTGTGTACTTAATAAAGGATTTTCGACTGGAAACAGACGGCCTGCCTTGCTTGGATTACTTTCGAATACTTAGTAATGCTGTAGAATTATATATTTTCTATTATTACTTTTTGACTTGACGAGTTTACATTCACTACTTCTACTACTATTGTCTGATATGATTAATATACAGTGATTAACTAGAAATATATGGACTGAAAATCTTCCACACAGAGAAGTTTATTTATACCTGTCACAAACATTTTCCTTTTTTTCTGAATGGATTAGTTGCATTTGGTTAGTGGCCTCTTTTCTGGGGTGACCTGAGATGATATTTATACTACTAGAGGAAATTTGACTAGGGCACAGAGGAAATTCCTCTTCTCTTTTCAATAGGTGCCATGGGTTCTTTTACATCCAGCCTAGCTACCACCACATTAACATTTATGTTGAATACTGAAATATCCACTTGAAATTGTCAAGCAATTGCTAGACTGTCTGACATTTCACATCACTGTTATGCCATAATGGTCAAATTCTGAACAGTTTACATTTGATAAAAACTAATAATGCTTCTTTAAGTTTTTTTTTTTTTTGTATTCATTCATTCATTCATTCATTCATTCATTCATTCATTCTTTCACTTGTTTATTTATTTTGAGATGCTGTGCTACATTAAGTTCACAGGTTTCAGTGCAAAGAATTTTATTCCCAGAAGTCTGCATTAACCAATGTAATGAGACACTAAACATTACACTGGAACTAAGGATATTATGAAATCTTACATATGTACAAGTGCTTATGTAGTAATAGTCTGTGTGGTAATATTACCTGCGAAGTTACTCATGTTTTTTTTCTCAATCACCCCACCCCTTCTCTTCTTTAATTTATTAATTCTATTTATTATTATGATTTGATATTAATATATTATTTGTAACTACCTCTTATGTTGG
Organism: Protopterus annectens; assembly: GCF_019279795.1. Lineage (NCBI taxonomy): Eukaryota > Metazoa > Chordata > Ceratodontiformes > Protopteridae > Protopterus > Protopterus annectens. The sequence goes on from NC_056725.1 coordinate 402,654,206, forward strand.
CCCTATGTATAATTTCATATTGCTTTGCTGTTAAAATGCTTTCAATTATGTTATTTATTGTTGAGGTCCTCATTATATTCCTATTTCTTTCTATTAATCATTATTAGCTTCCATTAAGGTAATACTAACATTTGTTTGGTACAGCTTATTTTTACCTTACGTTTATATATAATTTACTACAGAGTGACAAGATACGCTGGTTCCATGTGAACCACCTACCTTGGCTCCCTTAACCACAGCACCAGGGCCCAGAAGGTCTGGCTCGCAGCCTGGTGGCACCCTTTCTGTTACCCCTGCACTACCTGGGCCATTGGGTAATTCTGCCCCACAGGCCGATGATGCCCCCCCGGGAGTGGAAGTGGAGAGGGGTGAGTATGTATCCCATGAGGAACTGACAGGCATGGTGCATGGGCTGCTGCGCTGAACTCTCGGTGAATGTCTATGCCAGATAGAGAGCATGCTGTCTATCCTGGTTGGGCAGCCTCAACCTGGGCACTGGCATCAACCACTGCCTCTACATGAGCAGCGAAGGTACAGTGCTGATAGTCCCATGGGCGAGGACTTGTGTCACACTGCTACCATGTCTGATGTGCATGGAATTCTACAACACCCACCCCAACCAAGGTGTTCACCCTCCTCTTGTGTCACACACCAGCCTTGTCTGCTGTCTTGTCTATATTGTCTGTCTGCAAAACTCCCTCTCCTTTCCAACTTACCTCCCCCACATGTACCTATGCCCCTTCCCCAACATTCAACTCTCGCCTTAAAAAAAATATATATTGTCCCATACATAGCTCTCCATTTCGCACATGCTCTGATAGACACTCTTAATTTGGTCCAATTGGCTTGACAATGTACTTTTGTTGTCCTCACCCCTCTCTCTGGGGGTGACAGTCCAAATTCAGCTAAAAAAATCTGTTAAAGTGCACAGTTGTTGCTGCATAAGAAAAGGATAGCTATAGTTTTTTCTATGCCCTTCCTGCACATACCTACCTGTAATTCACTACGTTTTCCTCCTGCTTGCACCCCATTTCTCAACTGTCCTATCTCCCCATTTTTCAGTTTTTTAAAGATTTTTTTGTGTGACACTAAATGGTGCTATATTGATAAATGTGTGTGAAATAATATTAATCACATTCAAAAGGTATACCTGCGTCTTATTTTGAGCCCAAGAGCATTATACCTGCAGATCAAGTGCATCAACCTGCCAAGCCACACAGTTGTTAACTGACAGAAGTGTTTTAAGCAAAACATAATACTTGCCAATTTCCCGTCATTACGTGTGTTTAAGCAATGCTGTGCATCATGCCGCATCATGCAAATGTGATAAAAGAGTAATAGGAAATTTGGAATGTAACTTTGACTCTGGTATACGAATACATCGTTATAAAGTCAGACACATAGTAATGGATATAAGTGAGGTCTCTAACAGCAAGTAACTGTGTGATTATATCTACAACATTAAAAATACACCTACTAGAACATTAATGGAAAAATAGATGTTTAATTGGGACTTTTGTGGAGAAATACATCCCTATCAAGCCATTCACAGAATAATGGATGTGAATGAGGTATGTAACAGCTTGTAAGTGTGCAATTATATATGGAAAAATACAGTGGCTATAGCAGTGGCTCAGTAGCTCAGTCTGTTAGTTGCTTTATAAATGTTGATTTTTTTTTTGGTACATATGGTCAAGGGTTCAAATCCAGTGGTGTCCAGCATTTAAAATACATGTATGTGTACATCACCATTGTGTGTTCTGACATGAATGACTGGCTCATCACCTATTTATCCACCCAAAGCATTTCAGATGGAGTATCTGCTTTTCAATGATGGAAGTTAAAGGCCTGCAGATTGGAACACAGTTAACATATTCCTATTGCAAAACTAGAAAGTGCATAGAGTGTCAGGTCATGCATTGCTATGCATTCACAGAGGAATTCAAGTTATGTAATTCAAAGGATGCCCAGTTATATCAGACTGTAGCACAAAATCATTTGCTACTGACATTGCAGATAAGCACAGCTGTACAAGTAACACACACATATGTAGGTCATGCTAGCAGCAAGAGTTGCCAACACGCACAATACAGATGATTATCATAACATAACACATGGTTTGGCAGTTGTCCAAATGGCTGGCATAATGGTAAATGTACCCTCTACCTTGTTCACGGACACAACAAACATGTTGCTTTTTTCTCTGTTAAGGATGCCTTTGGCTAACATACTTACCTTATTCACATACCTCAATTTCTTATGGGATGAGTTCCCTCAGTCATGCTCAGGCTGTACACCAAGGCTGCCATTCATCACACCATTACTCACAAATATTGTTGTCTTCCAGATTCTGCAGCCTTTCTCACTATGCTTATTGCCTGCAGCAGCAACATCAGCTTCAGCCTGTAGCACACACATATGTGAATGTAATTAGTATCTACAACAAACATCCTCTCTGTGGTGACATAGTATCTCTGCCCCAGTATTTCCACCCTGTCATATGAGAAAGGGAATGGATTCGACATTGAGGCCTTATATCTCCTTCAATAGTTGCATGGGATTGCCTGATTACACTGCAAATCAGCTATGTATGCTTCAATTAGCATTACTCAACCACAGACTGGTTCAGAGGCAATCATCTACTAATAAGAACCATCTTAAAATGGCAGACTCCTAGCTAGGGAAACTATTGTGTATGAGAGTTACTTTCTATGGTGAATCTGTTGACAAAACACATACATATCTGTATATTTCAAAAGAGGAGTATTGCACTCCATCAGGTATATAACCATTTTGTTTTCAACATGTTCCATATGTTTTAATATACTTAGGGGAAATGGGGATTTCATCAGTAAGCCTTTCTTAGAACTGTACATACGACGTGCCTATGATCTGCAGCTGTGTAACACCTACAAAGGATGTAGACTACAGCAAGGGTTTAATGCTATTAAATAGGGCCACAGGTCTCCTGGATGCTGCCTTTGCTGGCAGTTGTAATACTACACATCTATTTTTTGGCATTGTACTATACATGCAGGTTTTATATATATATATATATATATATATATATATATATATATTTATATATATATATATATATATACACATATATACATATATATATATTTATATATATATATATATATATATATATATATATATATATATATTTATATATATATATATATATATATAGCCCCTATACTACACCGACATGCCACAAAGCCGACACCCAAAACACCGAGACCAAAAGACCGACAACGCAGATGATCGACAAGGTTAAATCCCGACAGCCAAAACACCGACATGGGCAACATGTGAGCGCGACTCGGTAAGTGTGCGATAGTGAGGGATTTAGGGATAGGGTGCGGACAGGTAATTGTGCTATAATGAGGGATTTAGGGTTAGTGTGTGGACAGGTATGTGTGCAATAGTGACGGACTTTAGGTTTAGGTGCAGTTTAAGTGAGTTAGGGTTAGGGTGCAGGTAGGGTAAGTGTGCGATAGTGACGGACTTTAGGTTTAGGGGCGGGTTAAGTGAGTTAGGGTTAGGGTGCGGGTAGGGTAAGTGTGCGGTAGTGTCGGACCTTAGGGTTAGGGTTTGGGTTAAGGTTAGTGCATATATAGTTCTGTGTAATGTGTAGTTCATATTTTGTGTGTCGGTGTTATGGTGTTCGGTTTTGTGAGTTTGCGGTATTGTGTGTTGTCGGTCTTTTGGTCTTGGTGTTTTGGGTGTTGGCTTTGTGGCGTGTCGGTGTAGTGTAAGGGATCTATATATATATATATATATATATATATGTGTGTATATATATATGTGTGTGTGTGTGTGTGTGTGTGTGTGTGTTTGTGTGTGTGTGTGTGTGTGTGTGTGTGTGTGTGTTATGAGTGACTTTTCTGCTGTGGGGCACACTACAAGTGGACTCCTGTGTTGGGTGTCTGATCATATGTGAGTATCTGTCATGGCACAAGCAGGTGTAGGTCACTATTGGCACTATCCTAGTTGCCTCCACGCCCTTTGCATGATTCTGACACTGTTGCATATGAGATGTGTAATCAAGGGGGAATACTGATAGCCTTCCTTAATTGCTGTATCTGTACATACTGTTCACTCACGTATGTGATGCTGACATGTGTTCTAATTATTTTGTATTTCAGGTGACAACATGCATGCCAGACATCACCCATCTTTCACTGAGGTGGAAAACAACCTCATAATTGAAGAGTTAAGACAACACTACCAAGTCCTGCTGTCCATAGGCAAGAGTGACAAGCCTTGTGGAATGAACTGGTCCATAACATAAATGCTGTGGGCTATTAAAATCCTACATATGAGTAGGTGTGACACTGTACCACAGACATGATCCACTCAGTGCAAAGACACACCATATAATCACATCGCCAAAGTGGTCAGGAAATCCTTCTACGTGGCACACCTCATCACAAAAGGTTTCTCATCCAGAAAAAAAGAGGTCATTGTTGCCCTCTACTTATCACTCATTAGACCCATTATAGACTACAACGCCCCTTTTGGTACGTACCTCACAAGACATCTACAACAACTGGAAAGGCTACAAAAATACCTCACAAAGAGGATTACTGGCCTCAAACAGATGCCTTACGCAGACCGTCTCAAAAAACTCCAGCTTTACTCTGTTGCATATCACCAACTCAGAGGCGATCTCTGCCTAACATACAAAGCTATGTCAAACCCAGAGCTGTTGGACATGCTCCACTTAAAGAAATCCCAATCCCTCCAAGCTACACACTCTACGGACCTAAACCTTGTCACCACAATAAACAGAACATGCTGGAGGGATAGATTCCTGTCCCAGAGACTTCCCATACTCTGGAACAGACTACCTATCTATGTCAAACAGAGCTCCTCATTTGCACTCTTCAAGAAAAAATTTTGATGATTGGATGGGTAATAGGAAATTCACCCCGGGGATCACTTCTGTGGTTCTGCTTGACAGGGGCACAGGAAAATAATTTTCTTGGGTGGCGAAAGCCAGAGTACATTTTTGGCTCGGCTTGTATAGGCCCTAGGGTCAATAGCCTAGTACCTACCTATGAACCTATGTCATGGATTTGGGTGCCACCATTTCCACCCACGAGGAGTGTCCAGGTATATTTAGTTGAATCTGCATCAGGATGCTGTAGCATTTAGCGTGTCAGGGTGTACATAGTTTGATGTGGATGTCAGGTGTTTTATGGAGTGAGGAGAAATAGGTTACCTGCAGTTTTAAGCTCATGGAGAGATTGTGACCCACATACCTGTCACCATGGCAGCTACTGTAACTGGGGATATTTGGACATACTACCAGTGTTCTACTGTAACATGTGGTGATGTTTACATTACCTCTCCCTCAAATGTTTTTCAGGACCATCAGGAATAGGAAGCGGCCATGTCCCTGCCTCTGGTAAGCACAAAACATTTTTGTCACAGATGTAGATTTACTTCAAGGTATTAACTAAAGTGTCATCCCAGTACTGCTGATTGGATTGATGCACTGTTTGCATGACTGGAAAATTTAGAGATATCTTCTGACTGTATACACTTTAGGGTCATACCTAGGCCTTGTAGGTGTGAACACAGTGATCAATTTCCCAGCATTGACAGGACTTTTCAGATGGCCATATCTGTAAACTATGCAGAGTTCTGCAGAATGTCAGCAGTGTACATAGTTTATGTGTTGCTCATGAGAGTCCAGTTTAAAGATCTTTTATTCTGAAATACTTACAAATCTGTGTTAGAAATTAATGACCTCATGTCCTACTATCTCAGATTATGGGTTGTACAAGTCTATAGTAGTGACAGCAGTGCATAGACCTTAACATACATTGCAACATAGGACTGCAGTCATAGTACTGCAGGTATTAATGTGATGCTTTCCGTTTATATCACAGGTGACCTGGGAGGTTGGTCTTTGTCCCCTTCACAACCTGAAGTCGATGTCTCTTTAGACTCTAATGATGATAGTGGCCAAAGTGAGGCACAGCTGGGGGTTGCAGGAGCTTAATCTGTCACAGAGATTTACATCCCTCATTCACCCTCATTATCACTGTACACAGTCAGTATGCCTACACATACCCAATCCCCTGAGGACACAGATATTGGGCAGTCGGAAGGTGGAGACATTGAACAGGGAAGTGTGGCTACTGTGGCTGCTGTGAGTGTTGACACTGGCCATAGCCAAACAGTTGATGAGGTTCTACACAGGCAAATTGATATGAGTGCGTGTAGGAGGCCTGCTGTCCCTCCACCACCTGTTGCAGGTGTCTCATCACGTATCACTCTGCATATGTTTAGGGCTTCCATAGATGCATGGCCATGTTCTGAAAGGAACTCCAGATGAATGCTCAGGGTTATGGATGCAGCATAGTCTGATATTTGTGACTGCCTCCACCGCATTGCTAATACCCTGGGTTGGTTGACTGATGCAGTGGAAAGACGTTGGTCTGAGACAGATCACACACTATCTGCCTTGAAATGCACATTGTCTGTGATGGAATGTCTGGTTGGAGTTGGGCTTCGGATTCATGGATGTAGGTCAGCAACTACATCTGCTGACAGTCTACATAGCTGTGTACAATCAAGCTCCTCTAGTGGCAGTACATCCAGTGCTCCAGAGGGGAGTGTGCTATCCACACCAAGACATGGCAAGCCATGGCCTTGTGGAACTGGGTGGTCCCGTGGAGGACACAGTCCCAGAAGCAGTCAACCTCAGGTAGTAGTCCAACATCTTACCTTGGGTATGGAGGGCCCAGTGCAACTCCTGGCAGAGCCAGTTCTCAGGTTCAGGGGCAGAGATGATGTTCTGTCAGCTCTACTATGCATGACTCAAAGCTATCCAACATACATTCAGGTAGATTAGCACTGAGCTTGGCTGTGTTCACGCAGACGCTCACACACCACTGTCACATACAGGTTACCTACAGACACACATCCCATATTTGCATGGTCCATTTTGCCTGCTCCCCTTTCTACCCCGCACTGTGCTTACCAACCTATTGGGTCACCCTAGGCCTCCTGCACCCTCTTACAACACCCTGTGTAGGTGATGATACCTGTGCCACATCCCTGTCATCAATGTCATCGATGCAGGGAAATGAAGCTACATATTTGATGCACAGGGTGACTATCTAAATTAACATGTATTTTTCATCCATTGTTGCCTTTGACATGCTACTTGTACTAGTCAGTTACATGTTTTGAATGCTGCCATTTGTAATGTGTAAACCGCATTATGCTGTATACGTTATACTGCATGCTGTTGTAATGACTGTGTAGTCACACAATGAAAGGTGCCTCATGGCACTGTTTACATTTCACTTTCAGGATTGTGTAGGACACACCTATGGGTTCACATCTACAATAAACCCATCAACATCAGAGCACAGGATGGAATGACAGCACAGAAGAAAAATGTCATCAGACAGGTAAAATAGTATAGTTGCATGGCTCCATATGTTCATATGTGTATAATAGGCTAATAAAAACAAGGGCATCTTTCATCCTAGCCACATATCCCTAAATTCTGGCAAGATCTGATACCCCTGATAAGTGTAAGCAGGCTCTTTGGGAGCTGACACATGGACAAACCAGGATGTAGGAGGAGAATCATCCACAGTTTCCCTGTGTCCATTAGAGATATTTGTCCTAAAGTAGTCATCATTGTTATGTTCCCCATCCTGTTGTATAACTTGCACATGATTTGCATTAGGGCGGAACTGTGCTGCACATGCATGGGTGTAGTGTCTGGGCTATATGCCTGTCTGTCCAGCATGTCCTATTTATACCACAGTTAAGGTGTAGGTGTGTAGGATAGGTAATTCTCATGCAAGCCCTTTCTTGGCTATGCAGGAAGTCCACAGTGGGGTCTGACACATCCCTCCATGGCAGGAATGCACCCTCCCCTCCAAAGGATATTGGAGACAGAATACACAGTTATAGGCTTGACATGGTCTGCATAGGACATGTTATGTACACTGTGTATGGGTTTACTGTGGAACCTTTGTGGATGTGACAGCTGTTGATTTGCCTGGCTAGTTGCATACCAAAGGTGGCATTGCACTCAATGATAGGTGTGATGAATTCCGAATACAGTGGAACAATGACTGTCTTGGCTTTACATGCCATACCTTTGTTTATAGGTTAAACACATAGAATGGATCCCAAATATTACTGACCAATGGCAGTCAGAGGCTATCTCACTATCTATGTGTCTGTACATCCCTGACTACTGGGTCAACTGTTCGAGGTGTGCTGTCAATATGTTAGTTACATAGTTAGGGGTGGATGACTTCCCAAGGGATAGTATTGTGCATTCCTTGACATTTACTGTTAGTCCATGGCTCTGACAACAACTAAATGGCAGTGTCAGTGGTTTAGTATCATTTCAGCAATTGCACATCGTATCAGTTATCATTTCTACTAACTGTAGAAATGAAAACAAAAACACTGACTGACAAAAAACGAACACGGAAGTGGAGAATGTTCAAATTTGATACAATTCAAACATTCACCATACTTCCACAACTGCATTTACTGTGCAACACACAGTAAAGAATGTTTTTGCTACTTATATATACAAACTCCAAGATCGCACTACAGTGAGGCAGTGAGGGAAAGGGTACATTTCCCAATTCCGACTATAGTGCAATCTACATTAAAATGTTGAAATTCACAACAGCGAATGCTGTAGTGCATTCGCTGTTGTGCATTTCAACATTTATTTATTTGTTCTTTTGATACTACCAAATTGGGCATTCAGACTAACAAATTGAACAAAGTCCAATCGCTCATTTGATAGTAAACTGTGTCAGTTCATCCTGGATAACTGTTGAGTCAGCATGGGATTCAATGACAGCTCCTAATTTGCAATCTTCTTTAAATGTAGTCAGTCAGAGGCAAATGACAGTGGCCATGAGTGCAGAGAAGCAAATGCCTAGAAGGAGCACCTCCTACCCAACCCAAATCCACATCACACATACCTACATGTATAGATGGCTTTACCAGACAAATAAATAAACACCAGACACATCAGGATCCCAAATGCAAGCTCACTACACATAATCATACCTTTGCAGAGCACACTACACTTAATAGCTCATGCACCACTGTCTCACCGGTCAAACACCTAAGGCAAAACACAAAATCAAACATATTACTCATAAGTAATTGCATCATGAGATACATTGATGTGACTCTCACCAGGCTACATAACGGAAAGGTCATGGACAGCTTTCTGTGAGGTGCCAGGATACACCATATTATCCATGCACTCAAGTCTGTCAACATCAAGTACTGTTATGACTATGTCATAGTTCCTGTTGGTATGTATGACTTGAGACATACCTCTCTGGACTGTATGCAGAGATGTGACTGGGCTGACAGGCTATGTGTCTCAGACAGATATGTCCTTGGCCTTGAGCTGCAGTTTACCATCACCTAGGATGATGGCTCAATACAAACAGAAAATGACTTCAATAATTGCTGCAGTATGTGTGGTGTCATTATAAGGGGATCCACTATCTGTCAGCCTGGGATTACCTGCTCAACAGACCTTAATGCTTTACCAGAGATGATCTTCATCTGTCACCACTGGGATTTTGGCCACTGGCTAAGGCTGTTGCCACCCCCATAATGTGCCTTTTAGGTTGTGTCTCAAGGAAAAACTTCCCAATGAGAAAAAGCCATTTACAAACAACATCACAGTTATACTGCTAAATGCTAGGAATGCCACTACTAAACTCCACTCACTGGAAGCTGTCCCCACCTTGGAAGATGTAGACATTTGTGCAGTCACAGACACCTGGGTCAAGGCTATGGAGAGCACCACAGCCATACCAGGCTACACCTCCTTCCACATGCTCAGACGTCAGACTTAAAGTATGCAAAGTACAGAGGCGGTGTATCCATATTCATTAAGGATAGATACACGTCTAGATTGGTTAGACAGTATGATACCCTGGAAAAACTGTAGGTGCTATTGTCTGCTTGTGGGGCACCTAATCAAGCCATTGCCAGCTCCAGGAGCAACTTCAAGAATCAAGACACCCACTGTGCTTAAATGGATGTACTTGAGTCTATCAAGATACATCAGAACAAGATGGTTTTGGTTGACTTTAACTACCAACCAACTGGGTAGATTACTCATGCTAAAACTCACTTGCCCAGAGGTTAGTTGACTTCCTTAACTACAATGCCCTGGACCAGTGGACTGACATCCACACAAGGGGAGACAATGTACTGGATTGAGTGCTTACCAATATGGGTGACCATTGTAGATCCTCCACTGTGAGGTCCTTCCTGGTGAGATCTGACTACATATTGGTCTCATTCAAATTAAGTATCACACCTGACTCCCCCCCCTTGCAGCATATAAAGTAATAAGGTTCAACAAAGCAGATTATAACCTCCTATGGGATGGTATAAATAGATTGACTGCACCACCCCCCTCAGATGTAACAAGCAACTATGCCAAACTCTACACCAATGCTTTATACAAGCACTTCTACAACTGCATTGACTCACCTGTAACTGACAGGGGCAAAACAAGCTCCTCATGGCACAGCAAACCTGCTTGGTGGACAACTGCCATTAGCAGGCTTTACAGTAAGAGGTAGACATTGGTGTCTCGCATTAGGAGGAAGGGAGCCCTCCTAAAATGGTAGCAGTCCATCCTCAGCTTAAACAAGCAAATAAGTGTTGTTGTGAAGTCCTGCAAAACAAAGTATGGGACAAAATTAGCCTCCTCCACAAAGGACAACACAAGGCATTGTGTAATTATATACATAATGTAAAAGGAAAGCCCCACATTGTTGCCAAGCTCGTAATTAATGCTACCACATATAATGAGCCTGTAGAGATAGCTAACCAGTTGGGTGACAGGTTCTATGACAACTGCACTTCTCTGTCCACACCAAACATACACCATGACATCTCTACAACCTGTCCCATACCTTGTATTTCTAAAGAGCAGGTAGTAAATAGCCTCTTTAAGGTGGCAAACACAGCATCTATTGCACCTTCTAACATCCCAGGCTGTGTCCTACATGGTATCCAACATGGATTGCTAACACCATTGAAAACTCTTTCCAATCATAGTGTAACCACTGGCTGCATCTCCGGTGACTGGAAATTGGCCACTGTTATCCCTTTGCAAGGAGGTGGTGCATCCATTGACCACAAGAACTATAGACTTATTAGCCTGACTAGTCATAGCTGTAAGGCCATGGGGCAAATCGTCATGGACCTTATCAACAAAGATATAGGTAATCTAAAAACACTTGACCCTATACTGTTTGGATCTATAAAAGAGAGACCATGCCTATTAACCCTGGTGGACATCTATGAGGCAGTCACCAATGATCTGGATGAGTGGACATCTGTGCATACAACCACCTGGACTTAGCAAAGTCATTTGATACTATCCCCACTCAGGCGTCATTGACAAACCCACCCAGCCAACCATCAACAGTAGTATCATTGTAGGGGTCACTAACTGACTCACTGATAGCACTCATATAGTCAGAATAGGGGTATCCACCTCCAATAGCAGAGGTGTAACCAGTGATGTTCCACATGGTTCAGTCCTGGATCTTCTAAGGTTTAGAATTTATTTATCCAATGAACAAACACAAATTGACTGTCTGTGGCTGACACGGTTTGCTGATGCCTGCAAATTGGGAGTGGTCAAAGACTTTCCAGATTATGTCAACATCCTACAAGAGGGTCATACATGACCACATGATTGTAAACACAATGATGGCATTAAACCCCAAGTAAATATATGTAGTATTATTTCTTTTGGTATCAGCAATATTCCTGCTAAGTAGCACATCAATAGCAACACCTTAAAAGATACTCAGGGACAAGAGACCTGGGCACACAGGTTTACACCTACCTTATCTTAGATCACCATATCTCCACAGTGATAAGAAGGACATTATATCTTGTTCATGTCATAACTGAGGGCACTGTCACCGAAACATGAAGTAGTTATAACCTCCATGTACTCTTCCCTCATCACACCAATATTTTTAGTGCAATGGCCATTTTGTTATGTACATTTCCAAGCACTAGTGGCAATTACAGAGACCACAAAGGGTCATAACAAGGGAAATTGAATTCTTCAGCATCTGTCCCATGGGGATTGTCTGAAATCACTGTAATTTTAGTCTGCGTCATACAGACTACTCAGAGGTAGTCTGTAAAACATGCTGAAGGGAGAGATATGTCTACCAGTGTTTAACAAACCTTTGCAACACACTCACTCTTAAGGTCAAACAGCACACCTTATTGGCCCTCTTCAGATGCCATCTGTACGATTGGATGGGTGACCGTAATTTAACCATGGGAGGTCTGCCTGTGTTACCCTTGGACAGGGGCAATAGGTGCCGATCGTGTAAATAAGGGTAAGAACTTGACTAGGATTGTAAGGGCCCAAGGCCATTAGCCTAGTAAAGTCCAATGATCCTATGATCCCATAGACTGATATAAAATGCTCTGCCTGACATCCACACATACCAACTTGGCTACTGTGAGAATGGTATCACTGCTAATTAATGTTTGCAAAACACTGCACAGCAAACACACACTCTGAGTTGGCTACAAAGAGATTAGAAGCCCTACCTTTCTAGTCTTACACACTACAGATCAAAGTACATAATGCATGCCTGACAGCTCAAGTCTGGCATTAAAATGTCTTTAGGTACTCTTATGGTAGATGGAATAAGCAGGCATTGTGGAAGACAGGAATTTTGAGGCCTGCATCATCTGCTACACCCAAAATTGTGCAAAACTCTGCCTCCTCTAAGTCAGTGTGGTAATCATATTTGTTCTGAAGGGAAATGCACATAACACACACAGCAAGTGTGTTGAAGTGAGAATAGAACCACTACTTATCTAGTCTTACACACTACAAATCACCATACTTAACTCACACACCATGGCTTAAGTCTAGCATTAAGATGTCTGCTGGTAGTGTTATGGTAGATGACATCAGCAGGCCTTGTGGAAGACAGGAGCTTGGAGGCCAGCATCAACTGCAAGGGCCAAAAAGTGCATATCCATTGCAGTTTGAAGTCAATGGGGGATTTGCACTTGTTTTGTAGGGAGATGCACATACACACAGAAAAACAGTAAGTGGGTTGGAGTTAGATTAGAGCCCCTACCTATCTTGTCCTACACACTACAGATCATGGTACTTAACAAATGTGCCACAGCTTAAGTCTGCTTTATGAATGATTGCAGGTAAACTACTTGCAGATGACATACATAAGGCCTATGTTGAGCAGCGTGTGTGGCCTGCAGAGTGACACTGCTTCTTACTGTCATCTGCATCTAGTAGCCAAGCAGTCAGACAACTGTTTTTTATCCTAGCCATTTGGCAACAGTAGCGGTTTTGTCCATGTGTGTCTGTTTACATTTGGATGGGCTAGCCTCTGGCCAAAAACAATTTGCCCTGTCAATGTGTGAGTACACAACGTTATACATTACTCAACTTGTTCATTTCTTGGTGTATGTGTTATGACATCTAGCAGGCACAGGGGGCTGTAAGCAAGTGCATATATATGTGTCATGGTGCAGGTTTAATCACCACAATGTGGGTATGTCGGGCAATACAGACAAGACACGGGAGACAAGGCTAGTATGATGCTAGCCTGGAGATTGAAAGAAAATACAGAAAGGAAGAAGATAAGAAAAATATTAGGAAAAAATGAAGGATATTAGAAGAGAAAGAAATTAACAAATAAACATTACTGGAATTTCATGATGATTTACATTGTCCCTAGATAGGGAAAGAGGGGAGCTGTATAGTTTAAAGTGCAAAATCTAGAAGAAGAAACATAAGCAGGGAAATTACAAGAGAAGAGGAAGGCAGAGCAACATCAAACCTCCATCAGGTGATATCAAAATGCCTGGGAAAAATTACCATCAGAATTCTGTAATATAGAAAGCAAAGTGGTGAAGGAAAAGCTTGGCATACATTTCAGTGCTATAGAAAACGGGTAGTTTAGCACCTTTGATGGAAGAGGCAAGGGTCATCTTATTCCCAAAAGAAAGCAAATAATTCAACCACCTTGCAGATCTCATACAGGTACATAATAGGTCATAAGCAGAGGTATTAAATATGCTGGCATGTATTATTGAAAAAATTCATGTCAATAAAGTACTCTAAAAATGCTTTCAGTTACAACATGGGAACAGAGGTAGCTACAGCAAAAAAAACAGTATGATGGCACAATTGTTTACACTCCAAATCATTCTGATGTCTTCTAAGATTTTAAACAGGCTGCACAGAGATGGCTACATTTACTCATAGCATAACAGAGTTATATGAATTAAAGAAATCTCTACCCTGTCTGAGAATCAAACTCATGCCCTTTAGGTCATGACTCTGACACACAATCTACTGCATTAATGAGGTCCTATATGATCACAGCATTGTGCAAGGTAGGCTATGGATAGAAAACTGCTTTGGTGTATAAAAGATATATGAAGAGATGCAAAGCTGTGTGTGAGTGTCATCCCATTTGACATTAATAAATAACAAGCTAGAAAACATATGAGAGTTCCATATAATGGAACTAAACAAATATAAATAACCAATACAAGCAGGCATTAGAGCTCAAATCCTGGCCTGGGCAGGGAAGATCAAAAGCCATATAGCAACAAACTGAATGGTGGGATGAAGGAAGACCAAACATGAGCACTTTGGGAAGGGTAACAGGAAAATTATATCTAGGAAAATATTGAGTGAATACTATGACATAGAAGTGAAGAAAGAAGGGATGAAGATAACGGGGAAAGAGAATGGATGAATGGATAACACAGCCAGAAGTGCAGGAAGCAGTACAGGAAAGGATAGACTGGGTGCAATAAAGGAATTGCATATGGATGTTTAGGATGGTTATTATAAGAAATTCAATAACAATATATTTATTAATATAAACATGTTTCTTATTTCCACCTTCCAGAGCTTCATTGCTATCCATGTGCCAAGCAGCAACAAGAAGTTTGTATTCCTATCTTCACCATGGCTCATCATTCTGACCATTTTGTCATGGACTGCTGTCTCAGCTGTATCTTCTCTCCATACCTAGATCATGACAAGATCAGTAAAGAAGTGAAGGTCATTAATAAACATCTAGTCTTACAAGAAACAGTTACCATTAAAATACTTGTCTGTGATAACATCTTCCCATAATCGCTACTCTGTTCACCTACCTAGATTAATCCTAACTCAATTACGATCTTTGACCCTACACCTGAAGATATTTCCAATATATCTGAAGCACATCCTTCGGGGCCAAACTACCCTATATGCAATGTTTAATAACCAATCTGTTAAATTTGCAATTTTTCTTGAAACTTTGACAACCTTCCTATAATGAAATTTTATCCTAATGTCTATATGCATCCCCTTGTGAAATTATTAGGAAATATCCAGAAATTGATTAATCCTTTTTAATTTAGATGCAGGCTTTACAAGCCTTATCCAGCCATATGAAGAATGAGGTGGATTTGTTCTCCCAAAGCATGAATTTGTCAAAGTGCCCCACTTGCATGTATGAATATCTCAAACTGCAGTACTTGAATGACTCACTCACACACACAGACACACAGACACACACACACACACACACACACACACACACACACACACACACACACACACACACACACACACACAAATACTCACACATACATATACATGCATATACGTATATAGATATAGATAGATAGATAGATAGATAGATAGATAGATAGATAGATAGGTAGATAGATAGATAGATAGATAGATAGATAGATAGATAGATAGATAGATAGATAGATAGATAGATAGATAGATAGATAAGTAGATATATATAGATATATATGAGCACTGAAACTAAGTGAATGTTGCTTTGGTCGACGTCTGTTTAGATGTCATACAATTCTCAAAATTGGGGAATATACCCTTTCCATAACATTGTGCAATCTTGGTGTTAGTATATATAAATACCAGGGGTTATGGCGGGCACATTGAGGCTTACCCATGCAAACAAAAATTATTATATTGTTTGTTTTTTTAGGTTTTATTTTTGTGTGTGCTGAATTTGTTACTCAGCGCATGTGTAGCTCTGTGTCAACACCTGTGATATAATTTTCTAGTTGACATTTTAAAATTCAATATGTGTGTATATGTATATATATATATATATATATATATATATATATATATATATATATATATATATATATATAGAGAGAGAGAGAGAGAGAGAGAGACATTTTGAAATGTAACATATATATATATATATATATATATATATATATATATATATATATATATATATATATATATATATATATATAGATATATATATATATATATATATACACACACACACACACACACAAACATATATATATATATATATATATATATGTATATATATATATATATATATATATATATATATATATATATATACATACACACACACACACACATAAATGCATTACTATGAAAATATTGAAACACAAAATCTTGAAAATCAAAATCTTGAGACCATAAAGGCAAAAGTACCGGAATCCATAATGTGGGTGCAAGGTCAAGTATGAGCTTGGTAGGACATCTTTGATCCAGTACACATTGTGTAAAAGGTGCAATTCAGAGACATTTACCTGTGATTTGCAAATTATCATAATTACTGCACTATCTTCTCAAAACTCCACAATAAGTACAGCCGCAGCCAGTACTCATTACAACAGAGGGTGTGCCAGTTGAGAATCCTGTAGAGGAGCAGGATGCAAGAGATGACCATGCAAGGTGGATGCAGGTACAGTATGACCTGGCAGTGGTTAAGAGCCAACCCTGACTCATAACCATGGAGCAGATTACACATAACATAGAACAGTAAAGTCAAGAATGGAGTACTACAATCAGGCTATTTAATGCTATACTATGAATGGACTAGACAAAAAGTGCATCACATATGGACTACCCTGATAAAAGATTATGAAGCTCAGGGCCACAATTGTCATTATGTGCACAGGTGTGGACAGCCACAGTTGAAAGTATCAACAACAATTAGTGTGGGGGGGCAGGGGAGGCAGGCTACTCCTATGGGTGAGTGCATGTCGGTTGGTAGGGTGTTTCTGGTGACCCAGGGACACTAAGAACTGGTGTCTCCAGTTGGTGTACCTGAACAGAAGTGGTAAGTACTGGTAAGTGTCTGTGAGCATACATAGACACAACTCCAACAGAGAATACTACAATGTTTTGGGGTCTGATGGACATGTCTGAAGCACCCTCAGAAGTTACGTGAACCAACAATGTACTTCCTGATCAAGTTGGTTCCTTCTCCAGGTTTTTTCATAGGTATGAGCCAGATCAGCATAAGATGCTACATGTTTAATGTGTCCCTCAATACCCTCAACACTGTTTGAAGTGGTGGTGCTACCAGACCTAGACCATTACCTTACACTCCCATGGTGGGCTTTACCACCAGAAGTCAAAGGAGACTGGCCACAAGAATTGTGATGGCCATGACGGGTGGCTGAACAAGTGACATCTGCAATAGACAGACTCCTTGTACCAGCTTTCAAATACGTTGTATAAATAGGCCTCATCTTGCAGACAGAATATCAAACCAATAAGCTCTGTTATGACTGTATTAGTTTCTGCCTGCCCTGTATGATGGCCCTGCCAAAACTTTGTGCAATGATCATAAAGACACTCACTTATGGAAGGTAGTACCCATGGCTTTGCTGGCTACCATTACCTGAACTCCCACTTCCTTTCCCTTGGTCATAGGAACTTCCAGCAAACAAATATGCCCCTGCAGCAGGGAAGCATTTCACAATTTAGTCAGATGCATCAGCTAACTCCAGTCTTTCCATAGCATCCTGGTACTGAGAGGTGGATTACACAGGTGCAGTAGTTCTTCCCATGGAAGAGGGCATATCTGTCATATTTCTTAAATCCAACATTGCCATTATAACATTAGTCTGTGTCAGGATGCTACTACCATCATCGTCCAGCTCGGACAGGTCCTTGACATTAGGTATGCTGAAATCCACAGTCGAAGTCCCTGATTCCAAGGTTCTTTTGAAAACACATAAATACACTTGAAGATATTAATGCACCATTCACAAGCACCACAGACCAGTGATGCAACATGCATGATATACAGTGGCATGCAAAATCTATAGGCAACATATGCTTTGCAGACTGATATTGTTGCTGTATTCTTAATTTGCCTGTGTCACTAAATAATCAGACTCTTTAGCAGTATGGCTCTGAGTCAGTCAGGTTATACCACATACCTAACATTTGAGGTAATACCCACCTCAGTTAAGTCCAACTGACAAAGAAATTGCATGCTAAGGTTTTGCACCTAGGTTAAGTCCTTGACCAGGAAAGAGTAACCTGTCATGCCTCCAAAACAGACATGCCAAAAACACATCCATTTTGGTTAAATGTGACTCTGTCAGTGGACCCCCTCCCCCACCTATGGCCCTTTGATCCTCTGTCATGCATGTTGCCTTGCTGCATGCATAACCAGTCATGCAGATAACTCTATGTAGTACATACTTTTGCATTTAATTATTGCCACCAACTGTTTTTGTCTCCTCTAGATGGTCTTGCCACATGTTTTTCCAAAAGCAAGAATAACAGGCAGAGAGACAAATCATAGCACTTTTGTTTATTTTTGCAGCTGCAGCAGAGAAAATAATCAGGGCAAAATTTTGTTTTTGAGCTGAGAGACAAATCAGTGTGTGGGTGTAATCAGGAGCGACCTTAGGTCAACTGGTGCCCTAGGCAAAAAGGCTCCATGGTGTCCCCACCACAACACCTGATGCCCCCATCCTGGTCTACCTACACCAAATAAATACTTGGAAAGTGCCCCTGCTAGAGCGGCGCCCTAGGCAGCCACCTAGATGGCCTATGCCTAAGGCCAGCTATGGGTGTAATACCTTATCTTATTAAGTGACCTCACAGAGTCAACTCCTGCACCTTGAGTACAGAAAACAGTAGATTTAATCTTCCACACCAACTGGCAGTCTGCCCATCTGTCTACTCTGTGGTCTTTAACATAAACCAACCATGTTCCTGAGAATAAATTTCTCTGCATCAGAAAACATCTTCTTCCTCCTCTTCCTCTTCTCTCTGTGAGATATGTGTACTTATACATATAAATATATACACATATAAGTTGTTGTCATTTTAGATCCAGCCCATCCACATCTCAGCACTGCACAACATAGCCCATCATTACCATAGATACTGATACTTTTTACTCATGAAGAAGAACATGCCATCTGTTTATTTGCCTGCTTTTCTACAGCAATCAGTAGGACATGATAGTAAGAATTGTCTTGACAAAAATAAGCTGCATTAACCTACAAAGAAGACTCTGATAAACATTGGGATATCTACAATATGTCATATTTTCTCCATAAGAATGGGCCAGAGCAACACACACATACTGTCTCAACCAAAAGCATGGATGGGTAAAATTCTGTTGCTTGTACTCAGTTTGACCATAGAAGTGCTGAAGTGCTATATTATCAAGCAGTGCAATTGGCTATCATACATCAGTCACCCTGTCAATGCCATACATTATGAATTTCAGCAGACTGTGCCTCCTCCATTGCCTTACACCACTGGTGTATGAACCTAATCATCAATTTGTATTCATTACAACAGTAAACAGTACCTAATGTAGGCCATTCATGAGCATGTCACTGACACCCACTAGTATAACTCATATAGGGATACCTATGTATGTGTACAATCCCTCCCTTGCTCTCATCATAACTCAGGTAGACACCATCATGTTACAGATGTAGTACAAAGAAGTCTATTTATGCAACTTATTCTTTATGGCCAACTTTTTCCAAAATGATCCCTAAAACAAGAAAGGAAAATAAGCTTGCCTCAAACCTCCATGGAGCAATAGCAGGGAAATACTGTTAGATTGTGATATTTAATGGTTGTCCTTCCAGCAAACAGACACCATCACCCGCAACCACTGCTTGCCATAAGAGTTGAATGGAAAAGGTTTGTGGAGCCACCTATGGCAGAAGTCACATCGCTGAAGCCTGTGGATTACATGGTCCATTGCAAGCACACTCATGGTTCTGCAATTTAGAAGGCTTTCCCCTTGCAACAACAACTAGTGACCCTGTATGGCTGGGAACTCATCACATGAACATATACCATGCATAAGACTCACACTCATAAGACTCACACTTACCTCTTGAGAAACACCTCATGATATAAAATAAACTTATTTAGTTATGTGAAAACATACAATACACATAGTGGCAACACATCATAGCATGCAATTAAAAAAAAAAAACAAACATGCTTATAAATTACTTGTTTTCAATTCAGCCCGCATCAAACAAGGAAACAATAAATATAAATCAGCAAACACCATATATCTAAAGTAGTTTCTTAACAATTCCAGGTGATATTCCCCATTCATACCTCTTAGGTAGTGCTGGTGAAATCTGAAAAGTTGAATCCAGATCCAATAAGTTTCATTCTATGACTGTTGGCTGAATTTAGCAAATGTCATAGTTTGATGAGTACAGTAATGCACATGGCTTATTTGTGATGTAGTTTAGGGACTCTTACCATGCAAATTGTACTAATGCAACTGTTTAGAGTGAATGTCTCCAACTCCCATTTTTATCACTGTGCACACATGACCAAAACTGCACTGTGAGACTTGTTCCAGATCTTGCACTCTAATGCATTTCTGCAAAGTGTATTGCTCATGGGTGGGTAGATCTCTGACCTCAGCAAACATACAAGTGAATGCATTTTTCATTATGCCCATGGAGGCACTAAATGGGCTGGATCCAGCAGCTGCCTAGGACCCAGTGCTGTATGGAGGGCCCAGCTCATAAACAAATCATTCAAAAAAGCTCTGCAGCTTCTCCAGTCTCTCTCAACATAAAACTCCTGTGTGAGATTCATCATCAGTCCTCCAGTCTATCTGAATGACTCCAATGTTGAGGCAATGGGAGACTATTCCTGGAGCTCAAATCAGAGCAAAATTTTTATGTGTATTTCTTTCATAATGCAAGTTGACCAAATTTCTTGTATTTGCCTACAATGCAGCCTTGTTGTGTCGGGACATAGATCCCTACTGGGCCAAGAGCAGGCAGAGAGACAAATCATAGCATGTTTGTTTATTTTTGCAGTTGCAGTAGAGAAAACAATCAGGGCAAAATTTTGTTTTTGCAGCTGAGAGACAAATCAGTGTGTGAGTGTAATACCTCATCTTATTAAGTGACCTCACAGAGTCAAATCCTGCACCTTGAGTACAGAAAACAGTAGATTTAATCTTCCACACCAACTGGCAGTCTACCCATTGTAGAACATTTCTGGTTTTTAATCATATTTATGCCTTATCCTGAAGGAAGTCAATTAACCACAGACAGTGCTTTGTTTCAACTGAAATTCTGGGCTAAGTTCCTCAATAACCCCCATATTTCAAGCCAGTTATGGTGTAAAGGAAGAGAACTGCTTGTTGTAAACAAGAGCATCATCATATGAGACGTTCTTTGAATGTAATCCTCAGTTCACTTGTTCTGTTGAAAGTTGTCAATGTGTTTATTATTTACCTATGAATAAATTTCACAGCATGAAGGCTTTTTAACTGTAAATAGATTATTACTTTACCTTGTTTGCATGCACACATGTGTGAAATGCACTGTGTGTGGGATAAACAGTTTGTTTAATACTTAGTGTAGATGAGTAAGGCTATGAGCTGTTAAAGAGCTGCTTCCTGTAGGATCAGGTTAGTTTCCCTCAGCTTTCATTTGTTTTTGCTGCGACTCTGACAGGACAGTACTCGTGAGCTGCTCCTGAAAAGGGATGCTTGTGTTTAGTGGGTTGTCTCACATAGTTCATCCAAAACTACCGATAATATACATGTAATTTAATTCTTCATATCAAGGAATGTACATGGTCAGCAATCTGCTGGTGGGGTGTGGGCTATTTATGGATGAATTTACGTTATGCTTTATCATCATATCACTTTTCAACTGTCTTTAATCTGGCAGAACCAGTATATGCGTATGAATTAAACTGGAATACTTTGGCTACTCTGTTTTTATGTGAAACAAATTTGAAATCTGTGACTTTAGTCATTGTTTGTGTTATTATTATTACTAGTTTTCAGACAGAGACATCTGACATGGATGCAGTCAACAATGTAGCTATAATTGCTGAGACTGGGAGATGTATGTGGATAAAAATGACTGACCTTGCTATCTTTGCAGGATGTAGTCAGAATCAGATGGCAGACAGTGCCAGCATGGTATTGCTTCCACCCTAACACAATCCCTATGCCATGTATATATGTGCTTTAATACGGTGGCACAGCAACATGTCAATCTAAGAGCATAATGTTGTGTGTCACATGTTGGCAGCAGCAATGTGTCCTTGTGGGAATGTGCTACCATACTTCTCTAGACTGTGACCTGCCAAGAAGCTATGTCTTTAGAAGGCACTGGGGGTTGCAGGGTAGCAGGACTCTTGGTGGTGTTCTAATAAAACCAAACTATGTCTGCACCTCATATACAGAGATAATCAGGAGTACCTGCTTGGGAATTGAAGGTCATCATTAAAAGATGGATGACAGTCATAGCCCTGCCAGACTGATGACTGCTGCTACTGACATTGACAGCTGTAGTGAGCAGTGCAGAGACAACTACTGTGCCCTCAAGAAATGCCACCTCAAGCTTCTGCACCAGATGGAAACAAAGTTCAGAAAAAGAGAGAGGATACTCCAGAGATGTATAGCAAGTAGAGATGATAGGCCATATTTTCTGTATTTTCCTCATAAATCCAGGGGCCCTTGCAGGACATATTATTCATGTCTCTTTTAATGTTTGTTACTGTTTTTCTTATGAGTAGAGAAAGGAAAACTAGCTTCTCTTTTAGAGATGTATGAAGCACCTCTGCAGACACGGGGTAAATACAATTACTGTCATACTGTAGACAGGTGTTGGATATCATAGCAATATATTACCCCTATGTTATAATTATGCTGTAGTAATTGCCCTATGCATAGCTGGCACCATTACATACTGCTAGATAAACTTTTTCTGTGTTGATAGGAACCCTGAGATGCACACAGGCATATTAGAGACTTCCATACATTCACAGTGACATACATATCCCTGTCATGCCATTCCCTTACATCATGTCCACTGCAATGCATTGCCACACATCTAAGGTTCTTGGTCCTCTAACCTGCTGTGAGCATTGCCACTGCTTTGGAGATCCTACAGCAAGAAATGTACACATATTCCCATATTAGCTGTGCATCGCCGTAAAGAATGGCCATGCATGTGACACATAACTGAAATACCTATGTCATTCTAACATTATGAGTTCTCTGTCCTGTAGTTTGCTGACAGCTGTCCATGTTACTGGCACTGTACTGCCTTACTTTGGTACATCACACTGTCATGGTGAGCATGTTGACCTGCATAATTTGTACCAGGTCCATGTCCAAATAACCCTTCCTTGTATCCATCCAATATGAAGCAGCTATGCAGGTATGGGAGGTTGGCATAAATGGTTAAGGTGTTTACTTTATGAACACAAGGTGCAGGATTTGATTCTCACATGTGGTAATTGACTAGACTTGTAATGGCCCACAAGGGCAGCTAGACGAGTACTAATTGATGAAGATATATCCACACACTTTCCATGGTCTCTGATGCCCAGTAACACATTAATAACACTAGTGGCACATAACTCCCTGAGGCCATGTGTAATACTTAGCTGAACTCTTGTACACATATCTGCGAACAAGAAGGCATCCCAATGACATGTCTATACATCATTATCTCTCCTGACATCATTGCATACATAACAGATGTATTTAGTTATTCTATAGCAACCTGTATGCATGATAGTCAGACACAGACATGATATTAATATTTATTTATGATCTGCTATTTATCATTATCCTGTCTTCATATTTTTATTTGCTGTTTGTTGTATTACTTTGCTCTGTGATTGCTATTCTTTCATGCAGTGCCAGCCATGGTTGTTTATGTGGTATGTCAGGAAGTCCTCACTCTATTGTCCAGCCTTGGCTTTTCCTGACTGGTCTCTGTCTGCCTCCTGGTTTACCTCTCAACCATTTGACATAGGTTATGCACTGGGGTTGATGTGGACGGTTCTTAAGTGGTGTCCAGCAGTTTATCACTGGAAGAAGGTGTTGTTCCACCCTGGGGTGAAACTGATGGCAGGTTCCATTATATTATGCAGCAGGAGTCGGAGGAGATGCTGATGAAGTTTATGGACTGGCAGTTTGACTCCCACATTGACCACTGGAACAATGACCTCAGGTGCCTTAAAGAATTTCACTGCTGCTTGGCATTTCCCAATGCTAAGTATGAAGCAAGACACATTTCAGAGACCAATCACAGAGGGCACTGATCTCTGCCTAGGTCATGTCCAATGTAGCTTGAAAGGGAGCCAGGATCCTACCCTCTCCCAGTCATGGTGTTCTCTTTCCTTGTGTGTCAGCTCCCTCCTCTCTTTACAGTCCAGTGCTACTGATCACCAATTGCCTCCCTCTGTCATTATCTGTTGTCCATTATGACTCTACCCACTTTTCTGTCAGCATCTCCCTGTTGGTTTTGTCTGTGTTTATCTTTGTTTTTCTGCACTTCCTTCCATTCCTTTGCCATCTTTCCTTCTCTTGCTTTCCCCAACATCCTTTCCCATCTGCCCTTTTTTGTTTTGTTTTCTTGAACAACTTAATTTAATACCATTTTAGACAATGACATAGGTAGACATACATTAATAGCCATACTGACATTTTTCATGCAGTGTATATATATATATATATATATATATATATATATATATATATATATATATATATATATATATATATATATATATATACTTTTTGTTTTTAACAATTATCATTCACTCCAATATTACGTAAATTGCTCATTTCCCACCTTCCATTACATCTCACTCTTACACCTGAACAGGTGACACTAATGGGAATGGCATGTACAGAAATGTCTAAAGAATATTCTAAATAGTCCAATTTTCCTTATGAAATAAGCAATAGAATAATATACCAGAGCAAATGAACACTTGCTGCTTGTAATTTGATTTTCAGCTTTATTTTCTTACAGTGTCAGCTGCTGATATCCGCTGCTCTTTTAGAATACTCTCTCCCTACTTGCTGTGCCAGTGTTTCTCTAAATCTCTCTTTACTTTGTTTGTTTGCCCTTGCTTCCATCCCTATACCCTCTTTCCTTCCTCTGCTTTCCCCTACATCCTTTCCCATCTAGCCTTCTTTTTTTAAATATCTTTGCTTAATCCTGTTATAGACAGCAACATAAGTACATATGCATTAATAGAAGATTTCTGAGGTTCACCATGGGATGAAGAACATGGCACTTGTCTTGTAGTTGGTTTACCCAGCAACCCTGGTGTTGTTTTTGGTGGTGGTGAATGGTCAGAGAAGAAGGAATGCTGAGACCCCTACTGAGGCTTGAGATATACTCTGAGAACTGCAAGCCCTTATATGATATTATAATCAAAACCCACAACATGGCGCAAAAGAGGCAAAATTGCAGGAGAGGGGTGACTTTCATTTGTAAGGTGCCATTAATTATTCTCACATAGACTGTTTGGACCACAGGAATTGCCAACATGATGAGGAGGCTAAGGAGGCCAGTCACAGGTTTGGCCTAAGAAAAGTCATCCAGATGTTTTGATAAGGGATGGCCAAATGAGTCCTAGGAATGAATAGATGACCTTAAATACTGTCCCTGCCATGTCTGTTCAAAACTGCATTGCAAGATTACAGGATTTGGACTGCTCTGCAACTCACTTGCCCCATAAGGGAGAAACCCAACATAATGGTCCTAGGAGATCTAGGCAAAGTAGTAGAGAAATCAGATAAAAAGGAAATTGGCAAAACGAGTTCATTCTGGTGTCAGTGATTAGGACAATTTGAAAGGTAGCCATTGTACTCACAAGGTTCTTTTACAAAGACAGAGTAAAAAGTCTAAGGGTCTCTCTTTGCTACCATATACCTCTTCAGCAAAAATAAAGTTTATCCCAGATAACAACATGGATTATTATTGCTCCTAAACATGGGCCTGTTTGAAGTACTTTTTAAGGATTTATCTTAATATATGACATTTGCAGAAAGTGATCATTACTTTTATGTTACTGTATTGAACCTCTTTCAATGCATTTTGCCTATATTCCTATTATTATAGTATTTTAAATAATTGTTATGCCCTTCTCATAGGTAAGTTCATTACTGCTTCTACTGGTATTATATATATTATTCAAATGAGTACTTGATTTTTTAGTTAAATGTTTCAGTATCTGTGTTACTATATTCAAAAAAGCCTATGTTAAGCGTACACTAAGTGTAAAAGATATGTAATCAAAAACATTCTTATCACATTTTTTGTGCTTTCTAGTCACTCAGAAAAATTACAGTAAGGGTACATGTAGTCTACACTTTGTGGTAACCTTTATGAATCCCTGTCAATATTTAAAGCTGCAAGAATATCAGTAGGAAAACTAAAATTAGGAGGAAAAAGGTGAGAGTTATGTCTGTGCTGTCTGTTCATTCAAAAAGGTGTACACTTAGTGTACAATTAGTGTAGGTGTCATTGAATCCCATCTATTTGAATGTGCATTTGACATGGTATTTGCTATAGGTGAAAGGGAAGTTGTTTTATTATCTGTGTTTCTTTCAAGCGTAATGTTTCAAGAGTGATAGTTTATTAGCTTTTATGCTAATCATTAGTTTAGATTCTCTTTAAATTCTCTTTGCTATTGTCAATTTATGTTATGGTTATTCCTGTATAAACACTGAGCAAAGAAATGTCTGAAGGGGTGGTTGTTAGGTTAGACGTTTTTGACCTGAAGTTCTTTTCTTCTCTACCGTGCAGTGCATGAAGACCAAAGATAGTCTTTGTGAATGATGTCAAAGGCTTCTGCCTCTGATACCACACTAGAATCCAGTTTTGGGTATAGACCTCTAGTTTGTCCAAGGGAAGTTCGCTAGCATGGGACTTTAGGAGGGAGGGGATTCTTTTGTGATTGCCCCTTATCACTTGGTGGGGGGGGGGGATCAGGAGATAGAGATGAGTTACAACAGAACTTAGGAGTTTGGAGAGCAAAAATGTCAGGAGCAAACCAAATTCTGTATGAAAATGTAGGGTAGGAGGATAGGGTATTAACCATTCAATTGTAAAGGGGCAAGTGCAAATGTTATTTTTTTCTGCAAGAAACTAAGTTGTGTAAAACTGAAGTTTCAAAGATGGGTAGAAAGTATTGGCTAGTTGTTAGATATGCTCATCTTAAAAAGATAAAAATGAGGTAGTGATTGCTTTGTTGAGATGGAGTTTGACCCTAAGAGTCCTGTGTATGAAGAATGGCCAAGTTGGCAGATAGATGATCATTGAGGTAGATTTCTGGGATAGCACTTGGAAGCTTGGTTTACTTTATGGACCTAACTAAGATGATCCTGAATTATTTTAATGTGTTTTATGAGGCTTGGCAAGGGGTTGCAGGGATGTTTGAAAATGGCATTATTGATGCTAATTTCAATTTAGTGATACATCGTGCCCTAAATAGGAAATATGGAAGGCACAAAGCCTAGGAGTGTAAAGAATAGCATAACAATGGGGTGACTATGAAGGGTTGGTTCATATATACTGGAAAACTCATCCCAACCACAGAAATATATACCTTTACTGGAGACATTTCAAATCAAGCAAATAGGTTAGAGAGAATTTCAGTAAGGGTCCCTCTTTTTTATGTGTCAGAAAAGCTAGAATCAGAGATATATAATAATCTGACCATGCTCATTTCAGATTCATAGTTAAAATCAATGTTAACTATAAGGCACAAAGAAGGAGGAAGTGGAGACGTTGGGTGTGGTCAGTTAACAGGGCCTGGGGCGCTAAGGTTATAGAAAAGGTGATTATCCAAAATTTAAGAGAGCAGGTCCAATAGAAGAATATTTGGTGGGGTAGGATGGGATCACATGTACTTTGTGATTCAACATGATGACACTCAAAGTCTTCTGTTTTAGACATAGTAAAGAAGAGATAAGTTGTTTAGAATTTCATGTTAAAGTAGTGCAGGCCTCAGAGAATGAAAATGATGAGAATCCTGGGTTTTACACCCTTGTTTATTTGGAAAAACAGCTTCAAACTAGGATAGCTGAGAAAAAAGACTCTGGTTGTGAAAGGCTTCATACAGAGAAGGGGTTCTGGTAGCTAGATGCAGAAAGATCTTGGAGATATTTAGCACTAAGCCTGAAGGACAGAAAACAAGAGAGGCAGATAACAAATTTGAAGGGAGGGGATGCTGTTACCTACAGAAACAGGGAAAGCATTCAGGAAGTACTTGCGCAATTCTATGTAGACTGCAATAACTACAGTTAGTGAGGGATCCTAATGGAGGGCAGATAAGACCTTTTGTGAAATGAAGAAGGTGATGTTTATTTGAAGAATAAAGGAATGCCTTTAACAGGGATATTCATTTAGGGAAAATGCATTGGGCAAGGTCTAAACTCAAAGTAGGAATGGCCCCCAGGGAATATGGCTTATCTGGTGAGTTTTATAGGTTGTGTGATCACTGTGTCAGGTATTCAGTGAAGGGGCCAAGAGTAGTCTGCTACTCCACTCTTTTACCAGAAGGGTGGTGTTAATCTCCAAGAGGTCAAGAACAGTAATGAACTGTGGATTTTAGACCAACCTTTTTGATTAATGTGGACACAGATATTTTTGTCATGATTTTAGTTAGGTTACTCAAGAGTATTCTTCCCATTATTCTCAATAGAGGGTAGAGAAGGTTCATGATGGGTAGATCTGCTCAGGAGAGTTGTTGGCAGCTGAGGGAGTTCATAAGGCAGGCGGAAAGTGAAAAATAGGAGAATGCAAGGATAATTTTCTTTGACATTTGAAAGGTCTTTGATACAGTTGAATGGGAATTTTTTTTTTTGGGGGGGGGATTATTGGAAGTACTTGGTTTTGGACCCAAGTGTTGTAGAAGAATTAAGGATTTATACAATTCTCCTTCAATTCACTTTATTCACACTGGTGAACTTACCCTTTGCATTCAAACTGATATTGATAGAGATACAAGGCATGGTTGCCACTTATCACTGTATTTTCTTCTACTTGTCATAAAATGGGCTGCCACAACAGTTAAGAGGTTATCTTGATCATATACCCTTTAGTTGGAAACGATTCAGGTTATTTGTAGATGATTGTATGCTTGTGACTAATTAGACTTAGTGTTCCATGGTGTCTGGCAGATATTTGATGACTATAAGATTATTTCATAGGTAGAATGTTACTGGAATAAGGCTTTTCAGAACAGGGTTAGGAATAAACTGAGAACGATTGGAGAGGATTTCATATGGAAGAGGGATATGGCTAAATATATTTGAATTTTAGCTTTGGGGTCAGTAGGGCAAATTAACCAGACAAGCTATTCTAAACTGTGCCATCAGATTTTGATTATTCTTTCTAGAGAGCATGTAAACACAACCTGATTCTGTATAGTAGAAAACCACAGAAGTCCTCTAATTTCTAGAGAGTTCTCTAAAGTGAGTACTTTCATGAGGTGGGATTAAGGTAATCCAAATTATGATATTGTCTTGGATTATCTGCTTTCTCAGGCATTTTATGCTAGAGGAATGGGACAGATAGCTGCTTTAACTGTGGCAGAACTATGAGAGACATTTTTGGAATAATAAAGTGCCTAGCTTTTCCAAGAGAGATTGGGTTTGCAGAGATTGAGAGCCTGTTTTTAAACTGTACTAGCAGTGACTAGATTATTGTATCTTTCTGAGGCAGAAGGAAGGGAGAGAGAAGTGATTTGGGGAAAGTGGAGAAAAAATAAATGGAATGTTTTTAATAAGATGAGGAAAATTAAAAAAAGGGTGTGGGGTTAATATTTTGACAGATGATCAATGAATTTCTTTGGCTTAACTCTCATATCAGAATTCAGGAAGCAGTCGTGGTTTAAAGAGCATGTTAGGGGAATTTTACAGATAAAGAATATCTTTTACCCACATGATTTAGTAAATGGGGGGAGGTATTTATGACATAGGAAAGATTTAGACAGGATTATCATATACCTGCGGATGAATAGTTTCATTTCCAATAGTTATTCAGATATAAGAGTTAGGTCACTGCTTTGGGACTGACACTAATCCTCAAGGATGCAGTTTTACTTAAGAATGTTTTGGGGTAGGAGTTATCAGATGAGAAAATATTGATATGCAGTACAATTTATTATTTTATTAAATATGGACAATTCTATTTCTTTCATGGAAAGGTTAACACTTTGCTGGAAGACAATAAACAAATATTGCCTTCTCAAACAGGATTTAGTCAGTGTTGTTGCAAAGAATCTTCAACCTTAAACTCTCTACAGCCTTAAACCTCTCCCTCTGTATGGGATCAATACATTTGGTAGTTGGACAAGAGGTTTAGAACTCTTGTTACACATTTGGTTAGGATGGAAGTAAGGGAATGGTTGCTATTGAAGATATGGGGAGTATACATGGGAATATACATATAATATGGGAATGTTTGAAGGTTACAGATTGTTGGAATAGTGCTATAAAGAAATGGGAAGTCATATACAATAAAAAGTTGAAGTGAATTGGCCCTTCATCCTTCTTAGGTTAGGAGATGAATGTGAAGGCTCGAAAGAAGTTGAAAAACTCCAAATCTTCATGACTGAGAGAGTAGGTCAAAGGTGTCATGACTAGTAGACATACCTCTCAACCTCTAAGAGCAAGAAATCTGGACAAAGCCATAAATAAAAATGGAACAAAGGACCAAAAATAGGGACAATTTTTAAATATTGCTCTTACAAACTTAAAAAGTTTATAGAATAACATGTTTTGCATTAGCATAACTTTTCTGAAGGCTATGAAGTCAGAAAGTCAAATGTGTTTCATTATGTTTTAGCTTCAGTCTTGAATGATCTGTCACTAATTTGCCAGAAAACCAAAATTTTATAAAAAATTTACCTAAATTGTGAGGTAAAAATGTGGACATTCTGTGAATACCTGTACAGTTGAGAGGTATGCTATGAGATGATAAGCCTGATATAAAAATGAAGAGAAGATATGCTAGTAGATTATTTGTGAATGCATATAGAAATAATAATTGAAAAAGATTCTAGAAGAACTAAACCTAATGTGAAGAATCTTTGGGAAAGATTAATGGAAAGATATTTGGGGAAAGACAATCCCCGGGATTCAGTAAACGTATGTGCAGGAATAGCTTTTTCCTGTGCAGCATGGCATTGTGCCATGCATATGTATGAAGGCATGCTGCCGTGCTCTAAAATGGACATGGTTCTGTGTGCGAGTACAGGGGGGGGTTGTCTGAGAGCAGTGCTCTCACAATACACATGCCCCCTGCACTCCAGAATTTCCGTTCGGCAATTCAGAATGAGAGAGGATATCTCTCAACCCCATAGAGCACAAACACTGGCCAAAATTGAAAATGTTCGGGCGACAAATAGGGACACATTTTAAATACAGCTCTTACAAACAGAAAGTTGATAGAATAACAAGTTTCACATTAGCATGAATTTTTCAAAGGAGGTGCAGACTTAAACTCAACTGTTTGTCATATACACATCCGAAAATTCACACTAATGCCAAACCTGTTATACAATTAAAATGAAACAAAATTAAACTCTCTCTCTCTCTCTCTCTCTCTCTCTCTCTTTTTTTTTTCCCCCTTCGGGCTGCAATAAAGTTTAAACACAGCTGAGCGGGTGTGTGCTTCACACACCTGTGCTTAGCATAGCTTAAATATTTGAAGGAGTTAAATAGGAAAATAACAGCTAAACAAGAAGTCCAAAATAGTGTAGTAATTAGAGCTGCAGTGTTACATACAGGAATTTATGGTTCGAGCCCCAATGAAGTCTTTTCACTTTTATATGTGTAAGAAGTTGTAAAAGTCATATGTTGTAATAAATGAGGTAGTAAATAATATTTATCACCCAGGGTAGTGTAACAGAACAAAAAATAAGGTGTCAGTCCAGAAAAGATCTGAAACCCAAATGTAAACACAAGTGCCCCATACAGTATAGTAACACAAGAATAAATGTAATGAAAGCACATTGGGGGATGTCAGAAAATGCAAACAAAATTATAATATGCCAGGAATGATGAATCAATCCCATACAGCTGATAGTCTATAAAATAAAACTTAAGCAATGCTAAACATTGCACAGCTATGCTTACTGGGTGTAAGCATCACCTAAATATGAATGCTAAGCAATGAGTAGCCCAGCTAAGTGGATTTTCCCATTGGTAAGCAGTGCTAAACCTGTCCCTTTAAATACTGCCAATCTTAGCTAAGGAGGTCTACCTGTAGCTTAGCTTATCTCAGCATATTCAAAATTGTCCAATCATGGCAAAGTGTGGGAAATTGGCCATATTTAAACCTCACAGGCATGCAGCTCATAACCAGTTGTAGCTCCCCACTGTAGGCAGTATGGCTGGTGTTGGAGAGGGTATGTGCTTTTGGGGGCAGAGCTTGGGCATACAGGAATCCAAGGTTATGGTAGGACTCCTTGTTAAAAACCATGATGTGAGACTGCTGCAGGAACAATACCAGGGCTCCCAATACAAAGCAGAAGCCTGGGGGAGTTTTGCCTGTGATCTCGCCAGTGCCACTGGCATCCCTCAGACTCGTCAGCAGGTCTGGCACCACAATGCCGACTTGAAGTGGAGGAAGAGGGAGCATTTTGACCAGAGGGTTCAAGAAGCATGGCAGAAGGGTGATGTCCCAGGCATGTGTAAGTATTCATATCAATAACTGTTTACCAAAGTCCAGCCTGTGTATGTGATGGATAGGTATGTATAAATGTTTCCCTATCTTCTTTACAGCTCCAGCTGAGTGGGCTGCATACAAGGAAGCCCATGCAAGCAGATTGCAAAGGCTGCATCACTAGGCTGCTGAATAACAATCTAGCTTGTAGTATTCATACCAAATAAATATGAAGGAGTAGACGTGTCACCTGGCACTATTAAAATAGGCATGGATTGTACTGAATAAACCAGACAATGTTGTTGTGTCTTTCGGCTTTTCCCGGTTAGGGGTCGCCACAGCGGAACTCCAGTCTGCTAATGATTGGCAGTTGATTTTTACATGCTGAGTTGCCAGGCCTAATGCACAACCTTCAATGAGGGTACGCCCATTCATGCATGTCTCCACGCAGAAGACATTCTAGCTGAGATTCGAACCAGACAGCGACTTACTGTGAGGCGACAATGCTACCGCAGCACCACCACCGCAGTCTATAAAGCAGACAATATTACAGTAATAGTCTCATATAGGTTATATATTAATAAAACTGTAACTGCCTGTCAATGAAATTCAAAACCCTGGACTGGTTGTGGTATTGTATGAATTGAAATATGTACAGATTATGCACAACAACTATAGCTTTGAAAGCATTATACAATCAAGTCTCATCTGAAAAAGTTAGTGCCTTTGTAAGACACGAGAGTAACTGATATGAAATGTTTCATGCACCAAGATCTGATATCTGAATAGCAATGTTGTGTTAACCACTGTTTTCCACACTGTGCAATGTCAAAAGGTATTTATAGAAATGATGTCAATCCACGAAGACACGAAGCTCCACCAAAAAGTTTAATGAACAACAAGGCACTGCACAAATCTCCAACACTGACCTAGGTTTCGTCCTGTGGACTTCTTCAGAGTGTTGGAAACCATCACAGTATATACTAACATCAGTTAGTCAATTAACTAGTTAATTGGTTAATTACACTAAACTGTTGAAACACAATACTGAAAATGACACAACAAGTAATAAACCCACTGTTCTACCTAATACTAAACTCAACCCCAACGTACAGAAAAGTTAGTACATAATTAATAATGAACAAAATATACAAAGAAAAAAATTATGTATGTAACACTGTTTAAAAAGTTAAAATTCAACTGTAATATGTTAAAAATACATACTTAAAAAATGTAAAGATATTAAAAATTCAACATAACCAATGCCTAGAATGTTGCAGTAATACTAACCATACTTGTAATTGATTACAAATTGATTAGCCCTCATAAAAATTATCCCAATATGTTTTGTAGCCTCAAATAGGGTTTAATAGATATAAATTCATTGAGGCCTGCATGAAAGTGTGCGTTCAATATCATTTGCCACTTGAGCTCACATACATCAAGATGAAATTCAGTTAGCCTACCTTGTTGGTCCTGGACTAATTGTTCTATTATACAAAAAGAAAATTTGTGATCTTTATGTGTTATAATATGTCGTGCTAAAGCATTAGTGGGCCTTTTATGTTGAATGTCCAGGACATGCTCCCTAATTCTGTCCCTGAATTTTCTGCATGTCTTGCCCACATAAAATGCCATGCAGAATTTGCATTTAGCTAGATAGACTACATTTGTGGAATGGCAATTAAATTTGACCCTAATCTTAATATGTGTATTATTGACAGTTATTTTACTACCTGTTTGCATAATAAAAGCACATGTAGAACACCTACCACATGTGGTATTACCTCTAATTTTATTTGTGTAAGTATCCAAATGTGTAGTACCTCTCTCAAAAATTTGTTTTAAAGCTCTATCCTTACGAAAAATAAACTTGGGCTTACGTGATACAAAACCCTGAAATTCCTTAAGCCTAATAAATGATCTCCAGTTTTTTTCTATAATTTTGATGATACCATCAGTGTCTGCATTAAAGGTAACTACAAACAAGATGTATTCATCTCGTAGATCATACCTCTTTTGGTTATTGGAATCATTGTTGAATATTGGATGTAAACTTTTAAGTATAGGCTGAATGTGTCCACTTTCCCTTTTAATTTGTATTTCCTTCCTCACATCTTCACATAGAGATGTGGGATAACCTCTGTTACTGAATAATTTAATCATGAATTCAACTTCTCTTTGAAAATCAGTATCATCACTAACCATACGTGCTGCCCTGATTAATTGTCCTTTTACAATAGATTTTTTCTGATGCTCCGGGTGCCAGCTGTCATAATGCAAATAAGAGTTTGAAAATGTGGATTTTCTGAAAATTTTGGATGAACTGTAATTGTTATCTTTATTATAGGTTAAGCTTACATCTAAATAACTGATTTCTTCTTTATTGATTTCATAAGTGAATTTCAAAAAACATACTGTTTGATTGATGTAGGCAATAAATGTCTCCAAAATTTTCTTCTCTCCCTGCCATATGATAAAGATGCCATCCAAAAAACGGGTGTACAATTTAATAAATGACCTAAATTCACTATTGAAAACAAAATTGTGTTCCCAATATGCCATGATGTAATTGGCATAAATGGGGGCACACGCTGCCCCCATTGCCACACCAGTTTTTTGACGATACTTATAACCTTCAAAAAATATAAAATTGTTGTTTAACACAATTCCCATAAGCCTCACATAGACATTTATATGGTCCTGGTCGTAAACACCAGTAATTGCAAGTTGCTCTTCCAACCATTCAAGACCAACATCATGTGGTATAACACTAAATAGGTTAACCACATCAATTGTCAAAAAAGTAATATTGTCCTGTGCTCCATAGTTTCTAATCTTGTCCAAAAAGTGCCACGAGTCTTTAGTTATATATGGGAAACTATTTAAGCCTTTTTTCAGCTTTGAGTCCAAATATTGACTTATAAAGGACACTTTACTCCTCTTCCCATCGACAATTGGTCTAAATCGGACATTATTAAGACCTTCGTGGATCTTTAGTATTAGGTAGAACAGTGGGTTTATTACTTGTTGTGTCATTTTCAGTATTGTGTTTCAACAGTTTAGTGTAATTAACCAATTAACTAGTTAATTGACTAACTGATGTTAGTATATACTGTGATGGTTTCCAACACTCTGAAGAAGTCCACAGGACAAAACCTAGGTCAGTGTTGGAGATTTGTGCAGTGCCTTGTTGTTCATTAAACTTTTTGGTGGAGCTTCGTGTCTTCGCGGATTGATATCATAGCTGTTTTGGTTTTCTGGTTTGTCTTTTGTTAATACTGCCATGGAGGATGAAGATTCACCCATTAACATCAAAGTTTTACTGCAGCAAGTGCACTAGCAGCTTCGTGAGCACACTGTGCAAATACAAGGACTTTCAAGTAGAATCAATTCCACTAATGGTACGTGTTCTAATAGTAGTTTGGGTTTACCCCTTACTCAACCCACACCTGTTCTATTGACTGCTGATTCTGGAGGTGTTTCGGATGGGAATAGTAATAGTCCCGGCTCTAGACCATTAGCCGGGTCATCTAATTCAGCTAGCTCCTTTGCGGCTAATAATCGCAACCGTTGGATGACAAGCTGTTTCAACTTCAGCAATGACAAGAATATGCTGCAGGCAGGGATACAAACACAACATAAATCGCTGACTGAGTTAATGAAAGACTTTGAAATTAAACTGTTCAAGTTAAAAAGAATACAACTAGAAAACGGCTATTTAGAGCGCAATATTCAACTGCGGCTTGTACCAAAAGGTCTTCGGGTTTGGCGGTACCCGAACGGCTGTGAACAAAATGTTGAAATGATCAAAGAATTACATACTATTTTTGACGCTACAGGGGTACAAATTATGGAGGTTATGGTCAAGTACAATAACCTCCATATAGAGAGTTTGTTGAACATGCTTGACGAGATTCATGACAAGATTACACATGATTTATTATTTGATCAGTACTTCACTAACTACATCAACATAGTGAAGGATATAGATAAGAACTGTGATATTTTGTTCAACAAAAAGTTTGACAAGCTGCAGCGGGATATCTCAGCATATCGTAATGGCAAAGTGTATCCATTTGAAATGAAGGCTAATACTCGTAATACTTTGGCAGTCGAATCAACCAATCAGGGTGAAGAATTGATCGATGGGGCGGTGACGGAAACAGCAGCAGGTTCTTATAGTACCGCCGTTCAAGGAGCAGACCCTTTAGGAGAAGCTCCAAGGAGATCGGAAAGAATCAGACAGCAAGGGCCTTTTTATGGAAACGACAAATTTCGCCCGGGAGTAAAACCCAGGATGGATTATCGGTGGCAAAACCAAGAGGGCGACTGGCAGAAAACAACAAGAAGGTAAATAAAAAAATCTTTTGGATACATGATTCATCTGTTTGTGACGAAGACTGTTTTGTTTGCTTGAACAGTGGAGCAAAATTGCATAAGGGGCACACAGTGAAGAGCTGCTCCATAACTCCTACCAGATTGGATTCAACAGTTTTTGATGTTGAATTCAGTGTGCTTAAAGCTGTAACGGACAATGATTTAACTGAAACAAGTTTCTATACTAGAACTATTTGCGACGACTTTTTAATGAAAAGTGTTCTCACTGATGGAACTTTTTCACATATGTTCATAGAAGACATTGTTAGTACTGACCTAAAAGAAGCGGTGACGACTCTTAATGATGTTTGGGACTCTTTGTCAAGTAAAGTGTCTATTTTTGATGTGAGTGACAATCTCTCTTACAAACAGGGAGTAGTATGTAACTTAGAAGACAGGGAACTGTTTGATAAAGTTAATTCTGACGCCGACGACAACATTTTAATGCAGATGAGTACACATCAAGTTTTGGAAGAGTTTAAGGAATTGTACCTAGACTCAGCCAACACAAATAATAACGACATTAAAAAGCATCAAACAGTAGGCACACATGCAGATAATAACCTACATATGCTTGCAGTAGATTTAATGACTAACGGTTTGAAAGAAGCAGTGGTGACTGTTAAAGAAGTCAGGGACTTAGTGTCAAGAAATGTATGTACTTTGGATGAGAGCGATAATCCTTTTTGTAATACTATACAGGAAATCTTATGCAACTCAGTAGATAGGGGACTGGTGGATGAAGTAAATTTTGAAACTGACGACAAAGTTTTATTACAGATGAGTACACATACAGTTATGGAAGATTTAAAGGATTTGTACCTAGAATTAGTTAACACAAACAATAATAATAGTAAAGAGCATCATGTAGTAGGTACATATGCACATAACAATATACGGCAATCTATAGATGATGATATAAATTTTGATGTTAGGCAGAGCTTGGACATTACATCTGGGGTACAAGAAGGGAATGGTTCAATACACATTAATGAGCTAGATGGCATGGTTTATTCATCTTGTAGTGATTATTTGGATGAATCCACAACCCCGTTATCGAATCCTATAATTTCGTTTAATACTACAAAAGATTTCAAGTTGTTTAACTATTCAAGTGTAGCGCTTGACACGCAGCACGCGGATATATTATCAAAAGGGTTTAATTTTGTACCTTGTAGAAGAGGAAATGTAGCTGAAACACTTAGGGACTTGAAGTTATTTACACGCAAATTAAATTTGTTGGCCCACTTTGGGTTTGAAAATGGTGAAGAGCATGCTTTAAGAGCTACTAACCTGCAAAAACCAAGTTATTATAATCCACCATAAAACAACATGGTTCATATTTTTGAAAATTTGTGTGAACAAGATATAAGACAACTCTATAAGGATAACAATTTTGTACATCAAAGTAACTTAAAACAAGAAAATATTGATAGTATTAAGTATATATGTTGCAACAAAAATATACGTGTGATGAAGCCCGATAAGGGAAATGGAGCTGTAATAATGGACAAATTTGACTATGACAATGAAATGTTAACTATGCTATCAGATGACAATTATGTGGAAGTGAGTATCAACGAGATTCATTTAGCTTACCAAAAAATTGATTTAGCCCTTGAAGACATGTTATTTCAGGGGCAAATCAATGAGGAAGAATTTTTCTTTATGACAAACAAATATTCTGTGGTGAGTGGAATCTTTGGGATTCCAAAGATCCACAAAGGTCTTAATAATGTCCGATTTAGACCAATTGTCGATGGGAAGAGGAGTAAAGTGTCCTTTATAAGTCAATATTTGGACTCAAAGCTGAAAAAAGGCTTAAATAGTTCCTCATATATAACTAAAGACTTGTGGCACTTTTTGGACAAGATTAGAAACTATGGAGCACAGGACAATATTACTTTTTTGACAATTGATGTGGTTAACCTATTTAGTGTTATACCACATGATGTTGGTCTTGAATGGTTGGAAGAGCAACTTGCAATTACTGGTGTTTACGACCAGGACCATATAAATGTCTATGTGAGGCTTATGGGAATTGTGTTAAACAACAATTTTATATTTTTTGAAGGTTATAAGTATCGTCAAAAAACTGGTGTGGCAATGGGGGCAGCGTGTGCCCCCATTTATGCCAATTACATCATGGCATATTGGGAACACAATTTTGTTTTCAATAGTGAATTTAGGTCATTTATTAAATTGTACACCCGTTTTTTGGATGACATCTTTATTATATGGCAGGGAGAGAAGAAAATTTTGGAGACATTTATTGCCTACATCAATCAAACAGTATGGTTTTTGAAATTCACTTATGAAATCAATAAAGAAGAAATCAGTTATTTAGATGTAAGCTTAACCTATAATAAAGATAATAATTACATTTCATCCAAAATTTTCAGAAAATCCACATTTTCAAACTCTTATTTGCATTATGACAGCTGGCACCCGGAGCATCAGAAAAAATCTATTGTAAAAGGACAATTAATCAGGGCAGCACGTATGGTTAGTGATGATGCTGATTTTCAAAGAGAAGTTGAATTCATGATTAAATTATTCAGTAACAGAGGTTATCCCACATCTCTATGTGAAGATGTGAGGAAGGAAATACAAATTAAAAGGGAAAGTGGACACATTCAGCCTATACTTAAAAGTTTACATCCAATATTCAACAATGATTTCAATAACCAAAAGAGGTATGATCTACGAGATGAATACATCTTGTTTGTAGTTACCTTTAATGCAGACACTGATGGTATCATCAAAATTATAGAAAAAAACTGGAGATCATTTATTAGGCTTAAGGAATTTCAGGGTTTTGTATCACGTAAGCCCAAGTTTATTTTTCGTAAGGACAGAGCTTTAAAACAAATTTTTGAGAGAGGTACTACACATTTGGATACTAACACAAATAAAATTAGAGGTAATACCAAATGTGGTAGGTGTTCTACATGTGCTTTTATTATGCAAACAGGTAGTAAAATAACTGTCAATAATGCACATATTAAGATTAGGGGCAAAATTGCCATTCCACAAATGTAGTCTATCTAGCTAAATGCAAATT
The DNA here is from genome assembly GCF_019279795.1 of Protopterus annectens. Lineage (NCBI taxonomy): Eukaryota > Metazoa > Chordata > Ceratodontiformes > Protopteridae > Protopterus > Protopterus annectens. The sequence continues at coordinate 402,694,491 of NC_056725.1, forward strand.
CTGCATGGCATTTTATGTGGGCAAGACATGCAGAAAATTCAGGGACAGAATTAGGGAGCATGTCCTGGACATTCAACATAAAAGGCCCACTAATGCTTTAGCATGACATATTATAACACATAAAGATCACAAATTTTCTTTTTGTATAATAGAACAATTAGTCCAGGACCAACAAGGTAGGCTAACTGAATTTCATCTTGATGTATGTGAGCTCAAGTGGCAAATGATATTGAACGCACACTTTCATCCAGGCCTCAATGAATTTATATCTATTAAACCCTATTTGAGGCTAAAAAACACATTGGGATAATTTTTATGAGGGCTAATCAATTTGTAATCAATTACAAGTATGGTTAGTATTACTGCAACATTCTAGGCATTGGTTATGTTGAATTTTTAATATCTTTACATTTTTTAAGTATGTATTTTCAACATATTACAGTTGAATTTTAACTTTTTAAACAGTGTTACATACATAATTCTTTTCTTTGTATATTTTGTTCATTATTAATTATGTACTAACTTTTCTGTACATTGTGGTTGAGTTTAGTATTAGGTAGAACATTGGGTTTATTACTTGTTGTGTCATTTTCAGTATTGTGTTTCAACAGTTTAGTGTAATTAACCAATTAACTAGTTAATTGACTAACTGATGTTAGTATATACTGTGATGGTTTCCAACACTCTGAAGAAGTCCACAGGACGAAACCTAGGTCAGTGTTGGAGATTTGTGCAGTGCCGTGTTGTTCATTAAACCTTTTGGTGGAGCTTCGTGTCTTCGTGGATTGATATCATAGCTGTTTTGGTTTTCTGGTTTGTATTTATAGAAATGTATGTATAAGAATGTTATAATTACAAGGTCATATTGTACAATCAAGAGAGAATGAGATAGAAAACATTCAAAAAAGAGACAGCAGTTTCTCAATAGTGTGTTCAAATGAAACACAAGCTTGTATTGTTAGCAGAAACATCCACAGTTTGAATCATGGGAGTGGTAGTAAGCTGTATGTAAAATGTCAACTAGGGTTTTGTGAATATGTGTAGAAACAGTCAGGTAGTGTTAACATTCATTTCTTCCACAGGTCTTCCAGGTAAGACAAGGTATAAAGTAACTATAAGAAGGCTGTAGTTATACTGTGTCCAACACCCAAGGTCCAACTCCAAGGCTGCAAATGCCAGCAAGATAAGTACATACACCAAGTGGTCTCCCTCCAAAAATACTCAAAAGTGTAATGCTGTCACAGCTACTGGTCCCTGCTAACAACAACCAGGGTAACCGACAGAAATCAAGGCAGAGTATGGCAGTAGCACACACACACACACACACACACACACACACACACACACACACACACACACACACACACACACACACACACACACACACACACACACACACACACACACACACACACACACACACACACACCCACACAGACACACACACACACACACACACACACACACACACACACACACACACACACACACACACACACACACACACACACACACACACACACACACTATGAGTAACCCTGACTATGTGAACATGGGTAGAAACAGTCAAGTAGTGTTAACAAAAATTCCCTCCACATGTCTTCCAGGTAAGAGATGGTATAAAGTAGCTATAAGAAGGCTGTAATTATATACTGTGTACAAACATACAACTGCCCAACCCAAGACTATAGGTTGTTGTAATAATACATGTAGAGTAATGATTAGAGCAATGATCATTAAAGCTGTGACCACTGCAAAAATCTACATTTGTTAATTGACATATCTCTCTCTCGTCTCCAACTTATCTTCACCAATAATCTAAACACATAAATGAATGGATATGTTTTCCACCAAACCTACCACTGGGACATGTGTCCTATTGTTCTACAAATTTTGAAAAATATTTCAATTAATGTTCCCTGTTCAAATACTATCATTGGTGGCCTGTTGCTATCAATGTAACTTGCATGCCAGTGTAATGCCCACTGTGGTTCCATATATGCATGTGTTTGGTTTGCTATGCAAATGATCCAAATCTATTGTTTTGGGTTAATGAGAATACTCATGCATGCTGTTATACCTAATTCTGGAATGTGTTTACCATTACTAACCAACATATGTTTTAAAACTGCAACACCATAGCACGTATGGGAAGGCTGATCCCAGTGGATCTGCCTCTCCCACCTCATCATGCCGTGGCACCAGGCCCCACTTTGTCTGAGACCCACCCTGGGACCTCCTCATCCACTGGTCCTGCACCACCTTCGGGTGAAACTGCCTCAGGGGATGGGGCTAGTCCCCCCCAGGCACTGGCACAGACATATATATATGTATGTATGGAAACATAAATATGTAATATATGTAGAGATATACATATAAAATATACACACATACACATATATATAAAGCACGATATACATATCAGCATAAAGCACGCTTTAGCGCGATTTAGCCCGATTTAGCCCGATTTAGCTGAGTTGCTACTGTTGCACACTAGGGCAGCGCGGTTAAGCAGGTTTAAACTATTCGGCTACCTAAAGTCCACTCTTCAAATTTTCCCTTAAAACTACCTTCCTCGAACTATACTACTGATCTAATCAGCGTATCCTATAATTAAAAAGATCATCTCTACTTGACTCCAAGTAGACTATTCTCTATCTGTTAAACGTAGCACTTGCTCCTACAGTACTTATTACCTTGATACGGCACTCTTGTCATAGATAGTACCCCAAAAAGGCAACCCCCATTTCTCGGTCACCCACGTCCCCGGAATCTTTTTAAAGTTTTTTGTCTATTCCTTCTAGCATGTCGAGGGATCAGTTGCTAGTGTCCTCTCCTGCTCAGCTGGTGAACCTGGGAATATTGAGGCAATGTTACAATTGCCTCATGTACACAGACAACCCTCTCCTCCTCCCACAAAACACAAATACATGCGAGAGATGCAACTATACGGCCAAACTGGAGGCTGAGCTCTCTCAACATAGGACTGGCAAGACCAGTCAGGAGGAGAAGGTTACCACACACACTATAGACCCAGTCTCACATATTACCATTACAACCTCAAATCATACACATAAACACACAAAGACATACTGGAGGCTCTGATCAAAATCTACCCAAACAGCAGAGGCCACCAAAGCAGACACCCAAACAACCACCACCTCAGAACACAACACCTGCAACACATAGACCTCACAGTCAGAGTGTCAAACAGTCACAGCCCTTAAGGCCAAACACAATGCCAGACACACTAGTCATTGGTGACTCCATAGTCAGACACACTGACGTCCGCTCACCAGACTGAGTAAGGAGAAGGTCACAGTAAGCTGCCTGTCGGCGCTAGAATCCGCCACATAACGCAAGCACTCAGGTCTCTCAACAGCAGGTACAAATATGATTCAGTCATTGTCCACGCTGGTGTAAACGACCTGAGACGCCTCCTTGGACTACATGAAAAGAGACATTGAGGAGCTCTCTGATTATGTAGCCCAGACAGGTATGACCCTGACCTTGAGCAGTATCCTACCTTCACCAAGAATGATGCCACAATACAGAGATAAGATGATCAGCTTTAACAATTGGCTTAAACACTGGTGTCATTCAAAGGGGATCCAGTGTCTGTCTGCCTGGGATGACATGCTGGACAAGCCACGCTGCTTCAAGGGACGGCTTGCACCTGTCACCCTGGGATTCGGATATTGGCAAAGGCTCTTGCCACCCCATAGTGCCTTTTTAGGCAAGGCTCAAATTCTAAACCTACCACCCTAGAACACAAAAAGGAAAAAACTAAGGGTAATGCTGCTCAATGCCAGAAGTCTAAATCTCAAAATGCACGCACTCGAGGCCCTTCTCAGTATGGAGAACATCGATGTCTGTGCTGTGACAGAAACCTGGTTCAAGGCTCCTGAGAGCACCCCAGCGCTATCAGGTTTTACCTCATATCATGCTCCGCCCCAAAATCTGGACAATACCAAGAAAGGAGGGGTATCCATATTCATCAAGGACACCCACACCTCAAGACTGGTGGCAACGCACGATGCATCGGAGACCATCCAGGTGCAATTAACCATAGGCAAGACTGCTCTGCAAATTGTAGCATGTTACAGGCCACCTCACAAACTCAGGAACCTCACATGGCCTTCCTGAAAACACTAGAGGGATAAATGTATCACCAAACACCATCATACTAGGTGACTTCAATTACCCTAATATAGACTGGGAACACTACTCAAGCCCAAACACCTTAGCCCAAAAGTTCCTGGAATTCATAAACTCAAATGCCATGGAACAACTAGTCACCATCCCCACAAGAGGAGATAACATACTTGATCTCATCATCACGAACATGGGAGCACAATGTTCAACACCGAGGTGTACCTCACTGGTGAGATCAGACCACAAACTAATCTCGCTGGAGGTCCTCATCCCACCCCACCTGAAATAAAAAGACCACAGTAAAGAACTTCTCAAAAGCCGACTTCACACTTCTAAAGACTAGTGTGGTCTCCTTTAAGGCCCCGAGCGGCGGAAAACAGTACTCAAGCCGCTGAATCACTTACAAATGCCTTCTACCAGCACCTGCAGGACTGCATGGATAAGGCAATCCCAAGCAAAACAAAGACTCTTTGTACCAAAGGCAAGCGTCCAGTCTGGTGGACCCCAGCCATAAACAAACTCTACAACAAAAGGAGGAAGCTACTACAAGATAGAGCAAAATCCTTAAAAGGTAAGACACCCTTGATCACTATAAGTAAAAAACTAAGAGCTCTCATAAAATCATCCAAAGCAAATTTCGAGAGAAGAATAGCTAAAGACACAAAAGACAATCATAAGGCCTTCTTTAGCTATGTTAGAAACCTGGGAGGAAACTCCCAGATATGCTCAGAGCTAGTTCAAAATGATGTGAAGATTACAGATCCTACAGACATTGCCAACATACTGGCTGACAGGTTCAGTGCAAACTTCTCCCTCCCCAAAAGGAGAGATATCTATACCAAATGATTGCAGCCCCCAAACA